>NC_061118.1:75778693-75798513 GCF_002878395.1 Capsicum annuum | reverse complement strand
GGTGTGATTCTTAGTAGTCATCCTTGTGTTTCAGAACTACGTAGCCAACGTAGGTTGAGATATCTTAACCCGTCAGATTAGGGTTGATGAGGTGGCTTAACCTGTCAGTTTAGGGTTCCCACCATTCTCATTGAGTACACACCAGATAAGGGTCACTCACAGGTTGTCCTTACCCGTGGCATGGTATTGACACCCCTCCAGTTGGGGCAGTGATTGTACCCCAGCTAATCCATAACGGCATACATGGGGTATGTCAGTTAAACACTATAGCCCACAGTTTCAGTAACAGTCTCAATAAAAGAACTTAGGGATGTCTTTTGATTTCAGTATATACAGGACTATTAGATACAGTCATCCATGTTATCAGTTTTAGTATCAGTCATGACAGTTATTAGTAAACCATGTATTAGCTTTGAGGTCATGCTATTACGTATTCACGGTCCTAATTTCTATATATGTGTGTTTGTACTCCCACGTTCATGTTAGTTAGTCAGTGTTGTTCATACATGAAACTCTTTATGTTCAGCCTACCTTCCTCGTATACTCAGTACTCTAGTTGTACTGAAACATTTGTGTTGTGGTGTTTTCTTTTCATATTACACCATAGGTACCGAGACACTAGCTCCAGCCCAGCAGTAGCGATAGCATTCCAGTTGCAGAGACACAGTGAGTCCTCATTGATTAGAGGAAAATATAATTTGATTCATTTATTTATTTCTTCAGTTCAGTTTTACGGAGTTAGTTGGAGACATGTTCCTTCAACTCCTTATTCAGATAGTTTAGAGGCTTTCAGATTTATGTTCAGATTTACATTCAGATTAAGTTGTTTTGGGTATTTTCACCCACATAATTGTATTCAATTGAACCTTATGGCCTTAAAGTTCTATGTATTCCACATTATTATATCATAATTTGCAGTGTATAGGTACAGATATCAGTCATAGGTTAGCTTGTGGTCCCTCGAGGTCGTGAGCACCGTGTAGCATTTCAGTTCAGCGAATTGGGGTGTTACAAGATGTTGGTCTATGCTTCTGGGTTTAATCTTATTAAGATGGTTAGGTTTTATCTAATAACTAGAGACTTAAAAGGTATTAGTTTACTAGTATTAAGATAAGGGTTAGTAAGGCTACATCGTGAGACTTAAAAGGTAAAGGGTAAAATCTTTCTACTCGTCTACATCAATGTAAAAGTACATAATTTATTAATTTTGCAAGCAAGGTATCAGGTTGGTTTAACAAAGAACGATAATCCTACATAGTTGATAAGCTATGGGGAACACAATTCTAGTGTACACTTACAACTGCTTACAATCGAAGTTGATATTTTCTACTAGTTCGACACAGATACTCAAAACCCCTCATTTACTTTTCCAGTTTAGCCAATTGATTACAAAAATTAAGAGTCATGAATCCATGTATTCCCTTGGGATGTCACCCTTACATTTGTAGGGTTACTATATTTAGCAACGACCATATCATCTTCTGAAATAAGGTGTATCTTGGATGTCACCAAATTTTGGCACCATTGTTGGGGAGTATAATATTGATTTTTTAATTGAAGTTATTGTAGTTTTTACGTTTTCCTTTTTGTTTTTGTTCTTAGTTGGGCATACATCGGTGTATGTCTAGCACACAGAGTAAAGGCATTCCCTTACTCTAACTGAATTTGAATCCAGAAAGGATCCTATAAATAACTAGTAGTATGTTAGAGCAGGAAAAAAATAATCTTCCTGAAGGGGTTCATAATGTTGTACGTCCCTATCCTTCCAAAGAATTATAGGATATTATTAACCAGTAAATGAAAGTGCGGTTAGCTCAAGATAAAAATAAGAGGAGGGTAGCAAAAGATGCTCAATAGATAGCTCAGGAGGAAGATTTAGCTGTGCAGAGACAGGAAGCAGACCATCGAGCAGTATTGATGGAGACAAGAATAGAGTTTGAGGTTTTAGATCCTATGTGATCCTAGCATACCAGTATTTTTAATTGTATGAGAATGATGAAGTGGATCTGGGGTATGTTGAGCCGATAGGAACTGGTTCCATTATTCCTCCTATTGTACCCCTAGGGATTAAGCTTAATATATCGAGTGTTATGATCCAGCTATTATATATGAAGGGTGTGTGTTACATCCTGGGTTTTGGCCTTAGAAAGTTTCCTAGAATTCTCGTTCTTTGGATCCAATACAACTTAAGGGTACGAGCCGTATGCTAGGGTATGAGTAGTGTAGCCCTATCGTATACTGACCAGTGTTAGTTGGTGGGATGGTTTTGGTCACTAGAATTGTATGAATTAGAGGTACGTGTCATAGGTCTTTGTATGAGTCATATCAGGGACTAGTATGGTGGACAATACTTGATCCACCTAGTATTTCATTCTGCCAGGGATATAGGTTACAGGTACGGATCGTATGCTATGGTTATGACTTGGTTGGATGATTCATATATTTCATAGTGTTTGATCAAAGGGTTGAGGCTTGGATACAAGTGGTGGAAACCAATCTTATAAAAGGATACGACTCATAAGGGTCTATCGTATCCTTAGGATAAGATTTTGTGGAACTTAAGTAGGGGTATTCTAGAAATTTTCCTACTTACCCTAGTTAGAAAACATGACTTTTAAAACATTTAGGAGGTTATTTACCATATTATTCTATTCATTAACACTTAGAAACTATTCCAAAACATCTCATAATTCTCTCAAGAGCTTTTGGGGAAAGAAGGCTAGGGTTTCATCTTACGGATTACTTTGGGGCTTGTCTTGGTGATTTCATCCATCAATTTGTCGATTTAATGAATGATTTATATGATTTATTTCATGGTTTTACTACCTCATAATCATGGTTTTAACTATTATTTGGGGGTTTTGATATTAAATGTTTTGTTATGGTTTCCAATGTTTTAATTATGCCTTTATATGCATTAATGGTGGTTTTGAACAGTTGGATTGCATGGTAATGATTTAATGGCCTTTAGAATTGGTTTAGGTTATATTATGCCCCCAAGGTGTTTTATAAAATTCTTTTAAAGTTATGTTCATTGTATTTATTTCTTTTAAATAAACTATTACTTGTTTTTAGCCTATATATTAAAGCTTTAAATGATTTAAATGGCTTTTAAAAGGATAAAGACTAAATGGTTATGCTTATGGGGATCATGGAAGTCTCCCAAGTAGTTTAATATGGTATATGGAAGGGTAGTTAAAGGTCCCCTTATCCTTAGTGTTTTAGCTATGGATATTGTTTGCAAGTAATGTGGTGGTATGACGATACCATTGATATTAGCCTTGACTTAAAATATGGTAAATAGATTGGTTTGATTACTTGGAAATGATTTTTATTGGGCATTAATGGTGGGATGTGTAGCAAGGATGTGGAAGTTGGCGGTTCCGAGGGGACCAAAACTGGAAACTCATATTTGCTAATATAAGGGGTCTTGATGACGGTCATATGCGTGTATCACATTTTATATTGGGGGATGTACTAGTCATCCCATAGGATAGTTCTTGATAATGCGACTACATGCACTAGGAACTTTTCAGCAGGGGAAGCTAAACCCATATCGCTCGTGGGTGGTTAGGATGGCTAAGCTACAGAACCCAGGTAAAGGTCTTAAAGTCATGATAATCTCGGTTCCCTTTCCCGGAACATGTAGATATATGTATGGTTGTATGCATTATGGATGGTTTTACTTGGTTTTATAATTGTAATTATTTTATCTTTACCCTAAGTTTCATACTAGCGGTCATTTGTTAACTCGTCAATTGGCGGTTGTATACCCACACTATACAAAAACCAGCTTTTTGGCTCCTCCTATATAGTGATTAACTCGAGGATAGAATTTGGACTAAAGTGGTGATCTTTCATCCTTTCGGAAGTCATCATTTCATGTTATGGATATTGCTAGACATTTTAACTTTAATTTTTATATTAGTTTTGGCCATGGTTGGCGGCACGTTCCAATCGGATATTTTTAATCTTCTTGTTAGAGGCTTTATGGTACTTCTGGGGGTTAGCGTGGGTGGAATCAATATTGGTGTCAGCCTTGGCATTGGAATAAGTAGGGAGGTTGGCATCATCGGACATAATTTCTTTCTGTTCCATAGTATTATATTTTGGGATTGATTATCATATTATGTTTTTATATCCTCTTTGGTTTGGTTGGTATGGTTGAATGGTTGGTTTGGTACGAGTGTACTCAGTTGAGTTGGTCACAATTGTTACCCTATACCAGAGTTTTCATGAGAGTATTTGTACAATCTTGTTATTTACTCAAAATTCAGATCATCTAAGGTTGCATGAGGTGGTTGTGTTGGATAAATGGAATGACCCGAGACTATCCCCTAGTCGTTACACTATGCTCATGACCCCGAAGGACCATAAGATAACCCTTTCCTGACATCTGTACCATAAACACAACATAAAATCTAAAAATAAATGCAGAAAAACAGGCAGAAACAAGCCATAAGGTCCAACACATCTATAAATACTCAAAACTGAAAACTGAATACAAATACATCCATCCGAAAAGCCTCTAACTGCCTGAACTGTGGAGTTGATGGGACAAGTCCCCAGCTAACTCCGTCAACTGAAAATAAACAAAGTCTGATGCATTAATAATACAGGGATCATCCTCGAATGAAGAGGACTCACTTCTACATCTACTGCTACTGACTAGGACTGAACTGCAGAAGGAACTCTAGATCACGTGCCTCTAGACCTATGGTGTCAAATAAAACACCATAGCACAAATGCGTCAGTATGGGAATGTACCGAGTATACAGATGAGGTAAGGATAAATGCAAGGGCTAATGCATGAATAGTTACTTAACTGAATAATTATGAGAGTACCGAACGAGAACACATACAAGAATGCACAAACCATAATCACAATCATCACAACCCTAGATACTAAAAGTCGAATACTGATTTACTGTCATCTGAACTCACTACTAACACAGAGATACTGAATCACTGAATTATAGCATAGACATATTATAGCATAGGGGAAACATTTTTCTAGATCATACTCCATTCAACAAGGTCTTGCATCAAGTTCTTTGCACGTATATTAGTCTTGACATGTATTAGATAGCACATCATTGGGAAAACTTCATACTATCATATCACAACTTACTCGTCAAGCACTTGGCATGTATTAGAGGCTTAGCATGTATCAAAGAGCACGTAATTGGGGAATTATCTACTATCATGTCTGAACAGGTTCACTAAGGCCTTTCAAAAAACACTAAGCACGCATAAGTCTACACCTAATTGGGGATTCCATTCTATCATGGAACAATTCATTCACTAAGGCATTCATCAAATACTAGGCATGCATAGGTTGTACCTATTATACCACAATTCATTCATTAAGGCATTTCAACAAACACTTGGCATGCGTGAACTTGCATACAGTTGGGGTTTCCTAATCAACATGCTATAATGGCACTAATTCTTCACATAAGCATTTTATCAAACAGATGGGGAGCATGCTTTGCATATTCAACAATTTCCACACTTAATTGGAATGAACACATCATCTAACAAGCAACTTGAAGAAGATTGATCATGAACATCACATGAATTCCACATACTAGGGTCAAAGCTTGAAAAACTTGTAAACAAACATGAATCACAACTCAATAATAGCTGGAACATCAATTTCAACTCACATGAATCATGAAAACCCATAAACACAATATCTTTGAATTTTAGAAAGAGGGTTCTTCAACTTCTTTGATGAAAGGGACCCAAGAATCAGCATCTACATATCTTGGGGTAACTCTTTTCTTGAAAGTTCTTGGAGAGATTCTTGATTCCTCTTGATTTCTCTTGATCTCTATTGATTTTGCTTGAAGAAGAAATAAGGATTTTGATTTTTTAAAACTCTAGTTTTGATGTTGAAGATGGGAAATGAGGCTGAGAGTCTTTTATTGGGTATATATAGGGGATAAAAAAAGTGGGAAAAGACTGAAAAGCCCTTGGAATTAGACTGAAAAATCCTGATTTTACATGCTAGCGCGATGCGCCATAATTGTTTCAATTCACTGGAAATTGGACAATTGGGAAATTGCACGATGGGGCGATGCAGTGGCAATCGCGTGTCCACCTTGGTTACAAGCTAGAAAGGCACCACGATGCGGTGGAATCACGTTGGTGCACTGGAATTTGAAAATTCTGAAATTAAGCCTTGGCGCGACGTGCCATAATCGCGATGGCTTACTGATTTTGACGATTTCCATTTTTGATGGCTCTGCGGCGTGCTAAAGTTCTAGGTGGAACACTGTCTCACTAAAATGGCTCTAACTCTTCACCCGAGTGTTAGATTTGGGCGAATTCAATATCAATGGAAATTCTACATGGTTCAAAGTATTTTACACTTGGCAAGAGACCTCTCAAACTTTTGAGACCGGATTTTTGCTTCATTGAACACGCTCTAAGGCTCAGACTAGGAGAAAATTTTGTAGGGTGTTACATTATCTCCCCCTTGGAAACATTCGTCCTCGAATGTCGATTGATAGACTAAGAATACTGATCAACTAAACTTACTCAGGGAAAAAAAACATCTCAAGACATGAATACACAAATGGAATAACTGACATACTGAGTTCTCTTTACTGGACATGCATATCTAATGCATGGGATACTCGACTGAAGCTACTCATAGCTGAATTCCCATAGCACACATGCATATTTGATGCACGGACTTATAACTGGTTTTATCTCATGAATGCATAACTGAACACATTGACAAGCTGAACTCTTCCCACTAAACGTGCATATCTAATGCATGAATGCCTAACTGAACTGACTCTCGAAAGCATGACCGGCAATGCAATGATGACTAATGTTAACCCTGTGAGGAGAGTCTGAATATGAAACTAAATAATTCTAAGGATATGCAAACATTGTAGTACCATGGGGTATCTCCCCCTTGGGACTCTATGTCCCTCTAAACACAATTCGCTGAAACACTGGGGCGATACATGGGGCACTTGCGAACTGGGTCATAATTGACCAACTGAGATCTGAAACTAATGCATGACTCATGCTAACATATAAACCCAAAATGGAAGCAAAGGATCAAACATCGCATATCACATAGACGAAGAACTCATAGCGTACCCGAATCTATATGAGGGAATCATTCCCGATCAAGGAGAGCCTGAAGCGCACGGAGTCTAACCCTCTGAGCTAGCACTCTACATTATCAAATTTTATGGCCAGGCTTACCACACTCAAATAACACATCACTATCACCTCTACACAGACCTTGGTGGCTCTTGCCATACTCTTGACAAAACGGATAGGTACGAACACCACTAGCACTACTCTGGGCTTTGGACCCTAGCACTTTATCAGAACTGACACCCACGAATACAGGTTCCGGTACCCTAGAAGAGGATGGATCTGGGACAGGAAATCTCCAACAATGCTGGGAACGGCTACCACCCTGTGACCTTTCAAGAAAAAAACCATGACTATCTGTCCTGGCCCTCTTTCTCACTCTCTCTCTTTCCTTCATGTTATATGTCTCAATCTGGTGAGCGTGCATTATCAGTCTCGCAAGGTTTACATCTCTATGAAGCATAGCGGCCCTACACTCTTTCAATACTAACTTAGACACACCAGTCTCAAACTTACTCATACTCGCTCTAGGGTCAGCTCTCAAGTCGGGAGCTTACTTAGCTAATTGGTTGAACTTAAGACTATACTCTTTCACTATCATAGAATCTTGCCTTAGATTCATGAACTCCTCTACATTAGCCTCTCTCATCTCTAGTGGGAAAAACTTATCTAGAAAGGCATCCTAAAAGTTTGGACAAGTCACAGAAGTTCCATCTTCCCCTCTACCCTGCTTCCAACTCACTACCCAATCATGAGCAATATCCTTCAACCTATAGGATGCTAACTCAACACTCTCCTCCTTAGAAACAGGCATAATATAGGTAATCTTCCTCACCACCCCTAGGTAAAAGTTGTGGGTTCTCACCTACTACTGACCTAAAGAATTCTGGCGGGTTCATTTTCATGAAACTTCTTATCATGGATGCGACTAAATACCCATCTTACATAGGTACGGCTACGGCCTCGCGATCATACTAAACATTAGTCATAGCTTGGGCTAGCGCATGAAAAGCTTCCCGAAACTCAACATGTGACACACTCTCATTCTCAGGATCTACTGGCTGAGGGGGATGGTCATCAACCCCATGGACATAATCTCTACGAGGAGTCATACTCTGTAGATGGAAGAAAGAAGTGGCTTAGACTAAGGATCAACTCGAGCTCATGCTCACTCGCATGACATGAACACAGAAAGAAGGGAAATTGCTCTTAAAACATCTTGTAGCCTCTTGCACATAAATGTGGCCGCAACACACCCATGCACCAGACTCTACTAGATGTGGATTTTTAGACTCCCTAGGACACTCTTGAACCTTAGGCTCTGATACCAAGTTTCAGACACCCTAGGACACTCCCAGATACCAAAGGACAACAATTTAACCCTTTCCTGACATTTGTACCATAAACACTGCATAAAATATGAAAATAAAAGCAGATAAATAGGCAGAAACAAGCCATAAGTTCCAACACATCTATAAATACTCAAAACTGAAAAATGAATACTAATACATCTGTCCAAAAAGCCTCTAACTATCTGAACTGTGGAGTTAATGGGATAAGTCCCCATCTAACTCTGTCCACTGAAAATAAATAAAGTCTGATGCAATAATAATACAAGGATCATCCCTGAATGAAGAGGACTCACTTCTACGTCTACTGCTGCTGATTAGGACTGAATTGCAGAGAGAACTCTAGATCACTTGCCTCTGGATCTATGGTGTCAAATAAAACAACATAGCACAAATGCGTCAGTACGACAATATACCGAGTATGTAGATAAGGTAAGGCTAAATGCAAGGGCTAATGTATGAATAGTTACATAACTGAATAATCGTGAGAGTACCGAACTAGAACACATACAGGAACGCATAAACCATAATCACAGTCATCAAAACCCTAGATACTAAAACTCAGATACCGCTTTACTTTCATCTGAACTCACTACTAACACTAAGATACTAAATCATCTGATACTGATAACTGATTAACTAAATACACTCTCATAAATGACTAAATTTTTAGCTCACTACTTTAGTCTAACGGAATCAGAGATCAACCTCTCTCTAATGGATGATTTGGAATCTATTATCAATGATAAGAAAATAATCATGGCCGAATCTGACAACAAGAATACTAAAAAGAATTTGAACTGAGATCAAGCCTATCTATCAGGAGATCTCTTGATCTTATAACAAGAATATACATCAGGATCTAAGACTGAGGTCAAGCCTATCTATCAGGAGATCTCTGGATCTAATAATAAGAATACTCAACTGGATCTGAGACTAAGATCAAGCCTATCTATCGGGAGATCTCTGGATCTGATAATAAAAATACTAAACAAAATCTTAGACTGAGATCAAGCCTATCTATCGGGAGATCTCAGGATCTGATAACAAAAATACTAAACAGAATCTTAGACTGAGATCAAGCCTATCTATCAGGAGATCTCTGGATCTAATAACAAAAATACTCAGCAGAATCCGAGACTGAGATCAAGTCTATCTACAGGGGATCTCTGGATCTGATAACAAATAATTGTTTACGAGACCAAGCCTATCTGACGGATAGTCATGAATCAATGGAACTATCTTAGCTCCTCACTAAGATAGATGATTGTTCCTCACAGTCCTGATTTCTAAAGATTGATACTGAAACTGCTATTGTGGGAAGTAGTTACTTAACCGCCATGCCATACGTAAAGACCTTTCTGGTCAAGCCTCTCTAATGGATGACCCATGCAGGAAGTCAACCTAACATAATATAATAGTCAAACCTCTCTAACGGTGACAACCTCTATTGACGGGGACTCCTGCATCCTGCGCTGGCTACGCAGTTCTGGAGTTCAGGAAAATCTCCTTGCAACTCTGCCTCTCTTTAACGGGGAGTCGCCATCCCTTTCCTTGCTCGATGCTAGCTTCTACTCTTAACTGAAAGACTCTGAACTGAATTTCCAACTTAACACAAACTGAACTAAATCTAATACTGATCACATTTCTCAATTGATCTGACTGAGTTAAGCTGAATTCACATGGTTCTGTATCTGGAAGAATACTACTGAATCACAGTATCTAACTAATGATACAAAGTTTGAATAGATTACTCGGTCTCTACCGAGGTCAAAGCTGAACACTTGAATATAACTAGATCTGAGCTGAGTACAGCGCTGAGGCTAGATTACTAGCAATACGGGGATTACAAAAATTATTAAGATTACTGAGATTTCTTAAATTTTGTATCTGTCTTAGGATATAGAGTTCTATAATTCACTAATTTTTGCAAATCATGGCCCGACTGGGATTATCGTGAAAACTAACACAGGCTCTAGGCAACAGCTAAATTGTCGGGTATAAATACCCCCAAGACTCGATAACACAAAAGTAATACATAACCATTCTTGACTAGTCATAACCACGGTCATTCATTCCGCATCATAATCACCAAACAATCTCTTCAAGTATTTAGGAATCATAACCATATCTTCATATCACAATCACTAAGGCATCACTTCAAGCATTTAGGAATCACAACTATATATTCACAATCACAATCACTAAGGCATCACTTCAAACATTTAGGAATCACAACCATATATTCACCAACACAATCACGAAGGCATCACTTCAAGAAGTTAGGAATCATAGACGTATAATAGCGTAGGGGAAACATGTTAAAAGATAATACTCCATTTAATAAGGTCTTGTATTAAGTACTTCGCACGTGTATTAGTCTTGACATGTATTGGATAGCACATGATTGGGGAAACTTCATACTATCATGTCACAACTTATTCGTCAAGCACTTGGCATGTATTAGAGGCTTAGCATGTATCAAAGAGCACGTATTTGGGGAATTTCCTACTATAATGTCTCAACTTGTTCACTAAGGCCTTTCAACAAACACTAGGCATGCATGGGTCTACACCTAAATGGGGATTCCATGCTATTATGGCACAATTCATTCACTAAGGCATTCATCAAACACTAGGCATGCATGGGTTGCACCTAACTAGGGATTTCATGATATCATACCACAATTCATTCATTAAGGTATTTCAACAAACAGTTGGCTGGCATAAACTTGCACACAATTAGGGTTTTGTAATCAACACGCTATAATGACCCTAATTCTTCACATAAGCATTTTATCAAACATATGGGGAGAATACTTTGCTTATTCAACCATTTCCACACTTAATTTGCATAGCACATCATCTAACAAGCAACTTGAAGAGGATTTATCATGAAAATCACATGAATTCCACATACTAGCGTCAAAGCTTGAAAACCTTATAAACAAACTTGAATCACAACTCAATAATAGCTGGAACATCAATTTCAACTCACATGAATCATGAAAACCCATAAACACAATATCTTTGAATTTTAGAAAAAGTTTCTTGAGCTTTTTGGATGAAAGGGACCCAAAAGTCAACATCTAAATACCTTGGGGAAACTCTTTTCTTGAAAATTCTTGGAGAGATTCTTGATTCCTCCTGATTTCCCTTGATCTCTATTGATTTTGCTTGAAGAAGAAATAAGGATTTTGATTTTGTAAAACCCTAGTTTTGATGTTAAAGATGGGAAATAAGGCTGAGAGTCTTTTATCGGGTATATATAGGGTCTGAAAAAGAGTGGGAAAAGGCAAAAAAGCCCTTAGAATTAAACTGAAAAATCTCGATTTTACATGCTGGTGCGATTCACCATAATCGTGCCAGTTAACTAGAAATTGGACAATTGGGAAACTGCATGATGACATGATATGGTGGCAATGGCGTTGCCACCTTGGTTGCAAACTGTAAAGCCATCGTGATGGGGTGGAATCGCGTTGGAGAACTAGAAATTGACAATTCTGAAATTAAGCCTTGGCAAGACGTCCCATAATCATGAAGGCTCACTGGATTTTGATGATTTTAATTTTTGATGGCTCCGCGATGCGCTATAGTGCCATGTGGCACACTGTCTCACTAAAATGGCTCTAAATCTTCACCTGAGTGTCGGATTTGGGCGAATTTGGTATCGATGGAAATTTTATTCAATGCTCTACATGAAAAAAAAGTTGATATTAGGGAAATTCTACATGGTTCAATGTATTTCACACTTGGGAATACATCTCTCAAACTTTTGAAATAGGATTTTGGCTTCACTGAACACGCTCTAAGGCTAAGACTAGGAGAGAATTTTGCAAGGTGTTACATTATCTCACCCTTGGGAACATTCATCATCGAATGTCACTTGATAGACTAAGAATACTGATCAACTGAACTTACTTAGGTAACTAGAACATCTCAAGACATGACTATACAAATGGAACAACCGACATACTGAGTTCTCAAACTGGACATGCATATCTGATGAATGAGATACTTGACTGAAGCTACTCATAGCTAAATTCTCATAGAACACATGCATATCTTATGAATGGACTCATAACTGGGTTGATCTCATAAATGTAGAACTGAACACACTGACAAATTGAACTCTTCCCACTAAACGTGCATATCAAATACATGAATGCCTGACTGAACTACCTGACTGAACTAACTCTCGAAAGCATGACTGGCAATGCAATAATAATTGATGTTAACCCTATAAGGAGAATCTAAATATGCAACTGAATAAGTCTAAGGACATTCAATCATTGTAGTACCATGGGTTATCTCCCCATGGGACTCTATGTCCCTCTAAACACAATTCGCTGAAACACTAGGGCGTACATGGGGCACCTACGAACTCGGTCATAATTGACCTTCAGAGATCTGAAACTCATGCACGATTCATGCTAACATATAAACCCAAAATGGAAGCAAAGGATAAAATAATAAATATCACAAAGACGAAGGACTCATAACATACCCGAATCTATATCAGGAAATGCTTCCCGATCAAGAAGAGCTTCACGCATGGAGTCTACCCCTCTGAGCTAGCACTCTACATTCTTGAATTCTATGGATGGATTATCACAACCAAATCACACATCACTACCAGCTCTAAACACACCTTTGTGGCTCTTGCCACACTTTTTACAAAGCGGATAGGTACGAACACCACTAGCACTACTCTGGGCTTTGGACCCTAGCGCTTCATCAGAACTGAAACCCCCGAACATAGGTGCAGGTACACTAGATAAGGATGGATCTGGGACTGGAAATCTTTGAACATGCTGGGAATGACTACCACCCAATGACCCTGCCTAAGAGAAACCACGACTACTTGTCCTGGCCCTCTTGCTCACTCTCTCTTTCCTTCATCTTATCTGTCTCAATCTACTAAGTGTGCATCATCAGTCTAGCAAGGTTTATATCTCTATGAAGCATAGCATCTCTACACTCTTTCAATACTAACCCGGATACACCAGTGACAAACTTAGTCATACTCGCTCTAGGTTCAGCTATCAAGTCAGGAGCATACTTAGCTAATTGGTTGAACTTAAGACAATACTCTTTCACTGTCATGGAACCTTGCCTTAGATTCATGAACTCCTCTACCTTAGCCTCTCTTATCTCTAACGGAAAAAACTTATCTAGAAAGGTATCCTAAAATTCTGGCCAAGTCACGGGAGTTTTATCTTCCCCTCTACCCTCCTTCCAACTCACTACCAAACCATGAGCAATATCCTTCAACCTATTGGATGCTAACTCAACACTCTCTACCTAAAAAACATGTATAATTTGGGTAATCTTCCTCACCTCCCTTAGATAAAGTTATGGGTCCTCACCTACTACTGACCTAAATAATTCTGTTGGGTTCATTTTTATGAAACTTCTGATCCTGGCTGCAGCTGAATCCCATCTTATTGAGGTGGGGCTACAGCAAGGCGATTTCCCTAAACGTTAGTCACATCTTGGGCTAGTGCATGAAAATTTTCCCGAAACTCGACATATGACACACTCTCATTCTCAGGATCTACTGACTTGGGGGGCTGGTCATCAACCCTACAGACATAATCTCTGCTAGGAGGCATACACTATAGATGGAAGAAAAAACTGGATTAGACTGAGGATCAACTCGAGCTTATGCTCACTCGCATGACATGAACACTGAAAGAAGGGAAACTGCTCCTAAAACATCTTGTAGCCTTTTGCACATAAATGTGGCATGCAGTACAACCATGCAAAAGACTCTACTAGATGTGGCTTTTCAGAATCCCTAGGACACTCTTGAACCTTAGGCTCTGATATTAAGTTTGTAATGACCTGAGACTACCCCTTAGTCATTACACGGTGCTCATGACCTCGAAGGAACACAAGCTAACCCTTTCCTGACATCTATACCATAAACACTGCTTAATATCTAAAAATAAATGCAGAAAATAAGCAGAAACAAGACATAAGGTTCAACACATCTATAAATACTCAAAGCTGAAAACTTAATACTAATATATTCGACCGAAAAGCCTCTAACTGTCTGAACTATGGAGTTGATGGAACAAGTCCCCAACTAACTCCGTCAACTGAAAATAAACAAAGTCTAAAGTAATATTAATACAAAGATCATCCTCGAATGAAGAGGACTCACTTCTAAGTCTACTGTTGCTGACTAGGACTGAACTGCTGAGGGAACTTTGAATCACGTGCCTCTGAACCTATGGTGTCAAATAAAACTCCATAGCACAACTGCATCAGTATGGGAATTTACCGAGTATGAAGATAAGGTAAGGCTAAATGCAAGGGCTAATGCATAAACTGTTACATAACTAAATAATCATGAGAGTACCACACGAGAACACACAAGAATGAATAAACCATAATCACAATCATCACAACCCTATATATTGAAACTCGATACTATTTTACTGTCATCTGAACTCACTACTATCACTTAGATACTGAATCATCGAATCGTCTTATACTGATAACTGATTAACTGAATATACTCACATAAATGACTTAATTCTAAGCTTACTACTCTCGACTAATGGAATTGGAGATCAATCACTCTCTAATGGATGACTCCAGAATCTATTATCAATGATAAGAAAATGATCATATCCAAATTTGATAACAAGAATACTCAACAGAATCTGAGACTGAGATCAAGCCTATCTATCAGGAGATCTCTGGATCTGATAACAAGAATACTCAACAGGATCTGAGACTGAGGTCAATCGTATCTATCAAGAGATCTCTGGATCTGATAATAAGAATACTCAATAGAATCTGAGACTGAGATCAACCCTATCTATCGGGAGATATATGGATCTAATAACAATAATTATCAGCAGAATTTGAGAATGAGATCAATCTTATCTATCAGGAGATCTCTGGATCTGATAACAGATAACTGTATATAAGAACAAGCCTATCTGATGGATGGTCATAAATAAATGGAACTATCTGAGCTCCTCATTGAGATAGATGACTATACCTCATAGTCCTGATTTCTTAAGATTGATACTGAAATTGTAACTTTAAGAAGTAGTTACTAAACCGACATGCCCCGACCTCCCATAGGTTGGGTCCAACCTATAACCCCAGCTGGAAGGGTGTCAATATCGTGCCACAGGTAAAGACTTCTCTGGTCAAGCCTCTCTAATGGATGACCCTCGCAGGAAGTCAACCTAAGGCAATATAATAGTAAAACCTCTCTAACGGTGACAGCCTCTATTGATGGGGACTCCTTCATTCTGTGCTGGCTATGCAGTTCTGGAGTTCAGGGATTGCTCATAGCGACTTCACCTCTCTCTAATGGGTAGTCGGCATCCCTTTCCTAACTTGGTGCTAGCTCCTACTCCCAACTGAAAGACTCTGAACCAAATTTCCAACTAAAATAAATCTGATACTGATCATATTTCTCAATTGATCTGACAGAGTTAAGCTAAATTCACATGGTTCTATATCTGACGGAATACTACTGAATCACAGTATCTGACTGATGATACAGAGTTTGAATAGCTTAGTCGATCACTACGAAGGTCGAAACTGAACACTTGAATAAAACTAGATCTGAGCTGAGTACAACGCTAAGGCTAGATTACTAGCGATACGGGGATTAAGAAGATTACTGAGATTTCTTAAGTTCAGTATTTGTCTAAGGATACAGAGTTCTATAATTCACTGAGTTTTGAGAATCATGGCCTGACTTGGATTATCGTGAAAACTGACACTGGCTCTAGACACTAGCTAAATTGTTAGGTATAAATACCACCAGGACTCGATAAGACAAAAGTAAGACATAACCATTCTTGACTAGTCATAACCACGGTCATTCATTCCTCATCACTATCACAAAAGCATCTCTTCAAGCATTCAGGAATCATAACCATATATTCACATCACAATCACTAAGGCATCACTTCAAGAATTTAGGAATCACAACCATATATTCACCATCACAATCACTAAGGCATCACTTCAAGCATTAAGGAATCACAACCATAAATTCACCTTCACAATCACTAAGGCATCACTTCAAGTAGTTAGGAATCATAGACATATAACAGCGTAGGGGAAATATATTACTAGATCATACTCCATTCAACAAGGTCTTGCATCAAGTACTTTGCACGTATATTAGTCTTGACATATATTGGATAGCACATGATCGGGGAAACTTCATACTATCCTATCACAACTTACTCGTTAAGCACTTGGCATGTATTAGAGGCTTTACATGTATCAAAGAGCATGTAATTGGGGAATTTCCTACTATCATGTCTCAACTTGTTCACTAAGGCCTTTTAATAAACACTAGCATGCATGGGTCTACACCTAATTAGGGATTCCATGCTATCATGGCACAATTCATTCACTAAGGCATTCATCAAACACTAGGCATGCATGGGTAGCACCTAATTGGGGATTTCTTGATATTATACCACAATTCATTCATTAAGGCATTTCAACAAACACTTGGCATGTATCAACTTGCACACAATTGGTGTTTCCTAATCAACATACTATAATGGCCCAAATTTTTTACATAAGCATTTTATCAAACATATGGGGAGAATGCTTTACTTATTTAACTATTTCCACACTTAATTGGCATGAACGCATCATCTAACAAGCAACTTGAAGAGGATCTATCATGAACATCACATGAATTCCACATACTAGCGTCAAAGCTTGAAAAACTTATAAACAAACTTGAATAACAACTCAATAATATATGGAACATCAATTTCAACTCACAAGAATCATGAAAACCCATGAACACAATATCTTTGAATTTTACAAAAGGGCTCTTAAGCTTTTTGGAAGAAAGGGACCCAAGAATCAACATCTACATACCTTGGGGAAACTCTTTTCTTGAAAGTTTTAGAGAGATTCTTGATACGTCTTGATTTCTCTTGATCTCAATTGATTTTGCTTGAAGAAAAAATAAGGGATTTGATTTTGTAAAACCTTGGAATTAAACTGAAAAATCCTAATTTTAGATGTTCGAACGACGCGCCATAATCATGCCAGTTTACTGGAAATTTGACAATTGGGAAACTGCATGATGGCGCCATGCAGTGGCAATTACGATGCCACCTTGGTTGCGAAATTTAAAGGCACCGCGACGTGGTGGAATCACGTTGACAATTCTGAAATTAAGTCTTGGCACAACACGCCATAATTACGGAGGCTCACTAGATTTTGGCGATTTCTACTTTTTATGGCTCTGCGATGCGCTAAAGTGCCAGGTGGCATACTATCTCACAAAAATGGCTCTAACTCTTCACCCGAGTCTCTAATTTGGGCGAATTCCGTATCGATGAAAATTTTATTCAATGCTCTACATGACAAAAAGTCGATATTAGGGAAATTCTACATGGTTCAAAGTATTTTACACTTAGGAAGAAACCTCTCAAACTATTGGGACAAGATAGGCTCAGACTAGGAGAGAATTTTGCAGGGCGTTACATTATCTCCCTCTTGGAAACATTCATCCTCGAATATCACTTGATAGAATAAGAATACTGATCAACTGAACATACTCTGGAAACAAAAACATCTTAAGATATGACTATACAAATGGAACAACCAACATACTGAGTTTTCATACTGGACATGCATATCTGATGCATGGGATACTGTAACACCCCGAAAAACCTCAGAAAATGGGTCTCGAAGTGTCACACGGTGCTTGAGACTATGACTATCCCCAAACTAACCCTTTGATCCATTTTCATTCAGTTCAACACAAATCAACAGGGTTTCCATAAAAAACCCTCAAATATCAATAGAGTAATCATCATCCAAGAATAAAAGAATTTCAGAAAGATAACAAAATATGACTTATTGGTCAACTCCCAACATCTATACTAGTCTGACAAGCCTCTAAGAAAATCAATAAAACCAGCGATCCATTGAGACATGCCCTAACTGACTCATACTCAGTTATCAAATGTAAACAATTCCATGAAACGAACATCAGACATCACGTCCTTGGAATATGAGGACTCACCACAACAGAGGATATAGAACAGTCTGCCTAAAGAATCACTGTCGAACCTGGAACTGAGCACCTGAACCTACATTCCGAGAAAATGCAGCCCACATTCGAAGATGTGGGTCAGTACCATGGAAAGGAACCCAGTATATGGGGGTGTATACAGTTGTATAAACATCATCATCATAAATATTTATAAGAAACACGCAGGATGTAAGAAAGAATCACATAGCCCGAAGAAAATTATCAAAATCATGAGAGGATAAAATAAGTACAATAACACATATGAGTCATCATATAATTTGTCAATTACTTTCAGTTCATCAAGAATATCAATTATCATAATGTAAATATCATTTAAATCTTTTGAAAGAATAACTTTCACAATTCCACTTTCAAATCACTTCATTATTCACCATAGACACAACGAAACACACACACAGTGGGAGATCCTATAACCGACATAAACCATGTGAGCTGCATGGAGTCCAACGTACAACCCACGTTGGGGAGAGCCATCCTATCCTTGCCATTGGAGTAGGACTATCGATATCAAATCCACAAAAACTAGTGATCATTATATAAATCAGCCTCAGGCTCACTCCTACAGGGGCACGTAGTTCTACAGAAGTAAGGTCACTTTATACCTCCAACTCGGTGCTAAAGATTTCTCTCGGACTTAGCTCAGATCATTTCAAAGACAATCCACAACAAAATAATTTCAGTAATATATAAATATACATCGGGATTCATCATGCTTCCCATCTATCAAAATCAACCACATTGTGGATTTCTTTCACACTCGAGTTCAAAACAACTCAATTATGACCAAAAGGTAAAATTATTCAAAATATCTCAAATATTCAACATAAACGTGCTTACAACAAACACTCTCAAAAAAACACAATTTCCAATGGGGGTTCACGACCCAAATATCAAAATTATGATAAATATCGTTCAAGATTCATGCATTATATCTCCACACATGTAAATTCGTCTTTCAAAAACATAAACATCAAGATTTCATAATAGTCATCATAAGATATGGGTTCATGCTTCAAATTCATAAAAATCAAATAAAAATCATGCCTTTGTAAAGAAAATTACTTTTGGGAACAAGAATGAAAGAAAGTTCTTGTTGAAAAACCCCATATACCTTGAATGATGAACTTTAGATCGATACTCATTTTTGAGATGTTAATTGTGTCTTTGAATAATGCTTTTTGGAGTTCTTGAACTAGAAACTTGGAATCTTGAATAAATTTACAGAATTAATGGTGAACTTTGGAGGTTCTTGAAGTTCTTGAACTAGGAACTTGA
>NC_061118.1:75730620-75778593 GCF_002878395.1 Capsicum annuum | reverse complement strand
GAACTAGAAACTTGGAATCTTGAATAAATTTACAGAATTAATGGTGAACTTTGGAGGTTCTTGAAGTTCTTGAACTAGGAACTTGGAATCTTGAATAAATTTGCAGAATTAATGGTGAACTTTGGAGGTTCTTGAAGTTGGATGTAGGAGCTTAGGGTTTTCTTTTTGTGGAAATTTGATGAAATATAATATATAATGCTTCTAATAGGCTTTAATTTAGGGTTTGGACGGATTTTAGGTGAGGAGGAATGATCAAAACGCCCCTAAAAATCAAATAATTATCAAATCTGTCCTTTGATGGACTATTTTGATAGTCTGAAGTAGATCAATCATAACATTTTACTCCGATATCCAAATTGGATGAAACCAATTTTATTAGAAAGAGGACTTCATATCTTTCCATTGATATATAGTATATCACCTAGATCATTGTGTACGAGGAGTTATGATCATTTGAAGTTGACCCAAAAATTTGCTTTTGATAGGCTGAAGTAGATCGACCATAACTTATTGCTGCAATAGACAAATTGGATGAAGCCAATTTCATTGGAAAGAGGACTCGCAGAGCTTTCAGTTGATATATAGTAGATCACCCAGATCATTATGTACAAGGAGTTATGATCGTTTAAAGTTGGAGAAAAAATACGCCAGGCCTCAGTACTTTTTCCTGCACGTTTTACTGTTCACTACTATTCACGGTTCGATCGGAATGTTCATAACTCGTTGCTCGGGTGTCCGTTTTGCATGATCCACATATCGTTGGAAAGATTATTCAATACTCTACGTAATGGTGGGTCATAATCTAAGACATCCCGCACGAAAAATTTGTAACTCATTCTATAAGATAGAACCCAACACGTTTACGCATAAAATTTCATCGAAAAAATTCCCGAGGTATTACATCATCCTCCCATTGGAAACATTCATCCTCGAATGATGCTAGACATGCCAAGATTAGATAGGGAATAGTGCATACAGCCGAAACCATTCATTAGACTCATCACCACATCGTTTCTCACTCCGAATGCAACATATAATGCATAAATTCAAGAAACTACAGCTGAACACATAATAAATGACAACTGAACTGCTGCAACTTTTATCAAAAGTGCATGATTTCGGAAAGAACGGTACCTTCGGCTTGATTGGAGTTCACGGAAAATAGGTGTGGGTACTTGGATAGCATATCCGCCTCAGCTTCCCAAGTTGCACCCTCAACAGATTGGTTTCGCCACAACACCTTGACCAAGGGAACTTCTTTGTTCCTTAGTCTTCGGACACTGAAATCAAGAATCTCAATAGGAATCTCATCAAAAGAAAGATTTTCTTGAATGTCAGCACTCACAGAGGAATCCACTACCACAACATCGCTAATATGCTTTCTAAGCATGGAGACATGGAATATTAGATGAACAGAGGACAACTCGGAAGGCAACTCGACCTCATAAGCTACCTTACCAACACCGCTAAGAATTTTGTAAGGACCAACATAATGGGAACTAAGCTTACCCTTCTTTCCGAATCTCTTCACCTCCTTCATGGGTGAAATTTTTAGATACACTAGGTCATCAACTTCAAACTCAAGGTCTCTCCTTCTAACATTCGCATATGACTTCTGATGACTCTGCGCAGTTTTCAACCTTTCCCTAATCAACTTAACTTTTTTCATAGCCTCAAATACCAAATTAGGACCACTCACAGCCGCTTCACCCACCTCGAACCAACCTATGGGTGATCTACACTTCCTCCCATATAAGGCTTCAAACTAAGCCATGCTAATACTAGAGTGGAAACTGTTATTGTAAGCAATCTCTATCAATGGTAAGTGATCGTCCCAACTTCTCTTAAAGTCAAGTGCACAAGCTCTCAACATATCCTCTAAGGCCTGAATGGTCGGTCCGCTCAGCCTGACCATCGGTCTGCGGATGAAAATCAGAACTCAAAAGCACTTGGGTAGTAAGACCCTTCTGAAAAGCTTTCCAAAATTGCAAAGTGAACTGAGTACCCTTATCCGAAATAATAGACAAGGTCGGATAAATAATTTAGTCTAATCCTCAGCAGTATATAAAGTATGAACAGGCAAGAAATGAGCAGACTTAGTCAACCTATCAACCACAACCCAAATGGAATCATGATGGCATCGGGAAGGAGGTAAACCAATTACGAAGTCCATATTTATCTCTTCCCACTTCCAGGTGGGAATACTAAACTCTTGCATCATACCACCAGGTCTTTGGTGTTCAACCTTAACCTGTTGGCATGTTGCACACTTAGCTATAAACGCTGCTATATCTTTCTTCATGCCACTCCACCAGTAGATTTGCCGTAAGTCTCGGTACATCTTGGTGGCACCAGGATGAATAGAATATCTCGCCCGGTGTGCTTCAGCCATAATCCTCTTTTTTAAGTCATCAATACTCAGGACACACAATCTACCCTACAATCTCAACACACCATCTCCCCCTTGGGAGAAAACCTTTACTTTTTGGTCCTCGACTGACTCCTTCAGTCTGACCAAACTAGCATCTAAGTATTGCTTTTCCTTCACTTCCGAAACCAAGGAGGATTTGGAACTACTCTAAACCCCTATACTACCTTCAGCAGAGTCAAACAACCTAACCTCCAATCTAGCCAAACGATGTACATCACGAGCCAACTCTTTCTTACCTTCTACCACATGCGAAACACTACCCATGGACACTCTACTTAGGGCATCCGCCACAGCATTGAAGTTGCCCAAATACTACAGCACACTCATATCATAGTCCTTTAATAATTTTAACCATCGTCTCTGCCTAAGATTCAATTCTCTCTAGGTAAATACATACTGCAGACTCTTATGATCAGTGAAAACATCAACATGGACACCATACAAATAGTGTCTCCAGATTTTCAAAGCAAACACAATAGCAGCCAACTCAAGGTCATGGGTGGGGTAATTTTTCTCATGGGGTTTCAACTGTCTAGAAGCATAAGATATCACCTTACTCCTCTGCATCAATACGCAACCCAAACCAACTCTCAAAGCATCATAGTACACCACAAAACCAACAACACCATCAGGCAAAGTCAAAATAGGGGCTGAAGTGAGTGGAGTCTTCAACTCCTGAAAACTCTTCTCATAAGATTTGGAGCACAAGAACTTCACTTTCTTTTGGGTCAACCGAGTCATTGAAGACGCTATAGAGGAGAAACCCTCAACAAAATGGTGGTAATAGCCAGCTAAACCCAAGAAACTTCAGATATCAGTTGGAGAAATAGGTCTAGGCTAATTTCTAATAGCTTCGATCTTTTGGGGATCAACTCTAATACCCTCGAAAGAAATGATATGACCCAGAAAAGCAACTGACCTTAGCAAAACTCACACTTACTGAACTTGGCAAACAACTTGTGATCTCTAAGAGTTTGCAAGATAGTTTGGAGATAATCAGAATGTTCATCCTCACTACGGGAGTACACCAGTATATCATCGATGAACACTATGACAAACATATCGAGATATAGTCTGAACACTCGATTCATGAGGTCTATGAAAACTCTTGATTTCTAAAAGAGGAGAGTATAAATCAATAGCAGAGACAGACACTTTAAGCACGATAAACTTTTGAAAGAAAGAATCACACTTTTTTCTAAATGTCTTGTAGCCTCTTGCTCATAGATATGGCGCGCTACACACCGATGATCAAGACTCTACTTAACATGGCTTTTTAGACTCCCTAGGATACTTTAAAACCTTAGGCTCTGATACCAAGTTTGTAACGCCTCAGAAAATGGGTCTGGGAGCATCACACGGTGCTTGAGGCTACGAGTATCCCCAAGCTAACCCTTTTGAGCCATTTTCATTCAGTTCAACACAAATCAACGGGGTTTCCATAAATAACCCTCAAATATCAATAGAGTAATCATCATTCAAGAATAAAAGAATTTTAGAAAGATAACAAATTATGACTTATTAGTCAACTCCCAACATCTATACTAGTCTAACAAGCCTCTAAGTAAATCAATAAAAACAGCGAGCCATTGAGACATGCCCCAACTGACTCACATTCAATTATCAAATGTAAATAATTCCGTGAAACCATTATCAGACATCATGTCCTCGAAACATGAGGACTCACCATAATAAAGGATGTAGAACAGAGTGCTCGAAGAATCACTGTCGAACCTGGAACTGAGCACCTAAACCTACATTTTGAGAAAATGCAGCCCACATTCGAAAATGTGAGTCAGTACCATAGAAAGAAACCGAGTATATGGGGGTGTATGCAGTTGTATATACATCATCATCATAAATATTTACAAGAAATATGCAGGATGTATGAAAGACTCACATAGCCCAAAGAAAATCATCATAATCATGAGAGGATGAAATAAGTACAATAACACATGTGAGTCAATCACTTTCAGTTCATCAAGAATATCAATTCTCATAATGTAAATATCATTTAAATCATTCGAAAGAATAACATTCACAATTCCACTTTCAAATCAGTTCACCATTCACCATAGACACAAGGAAACACACACACACTGGGAGATCCTATAACCGACATAAACCATGTGAGCTACATGAGTCCAATATACAATACACATTAGGGAGAGTCGTCCTATCCTTGCCATCTGAGTGGGACTATCAATATCAAATCCACACAAATTAGTGATCACTGTATAAATCAGCCTCAGGCTCACTTCTATGGGGGCACGTAGTTCTAGGGAATTAAGGTTGCTTTATACCTCCCACTCGGTGCTAAAGATTTCTCCCGGACTTAGCTCAGATCATTTCAAAGACAATCCACACTAAAACAATTTCAGTAAAAAATAAATATACATCGAGAGCCATCATGCTTCCCATCTATTAAAATCAACCACATTGTGGATTTCTTTCACACTTGAATTCAAAACATCTCCATTAAGACCAAAAGGTCAAATCATTCAAAATATCTCAAATATTTAACATCAACGTGCTTATAACGCACACTTTCTAAAAAAAACACAATTTTCAATGGAGATTCATGACACAAATATTAAAATCATGATAAATATCATTCAAGATTCATGCTTTCTATCCCCACACATGTAAATTCATCTTTCAAAATCATAAACATCAAGATTTCATAATAATCATCATAAGATATGGGTTCATGCTTCAAATTCGTAAAAATCAAATAAAAATCATGCCTTTGTAAAGAAAATTACTTTTGGGCACAAGAACAAAAGAGAGTTCTTGTTGAAAAACTCCACATACCTTAAATGATGAACTTTAGATAGATACTCATTTTTGAGATGTAAATCGTGCCTTTGAATGATGGTTTTGGAGTTCTTGAACTAGGAACTTGGAATCTTGAATAAATTTGCAAAATTAATGGTGAACTTTGGAGGTTCTTGAAGTTCTTGAACTAGGAACTTGGAATCTTGAATAAATTTGCAGAATTAATGGTGAACTTTAGAGGTTCTTGAAGTTGGATGTAGGAGATTAGGGTTTTCTTTTTGAGGGAATTTGATGAAATATAACATATAATGCTTCTAATAGGCTTTTATATAGGGTTTGGACGGATTTTGGGTGAGGGGGAATGACCAAAACGCCCCTAAAAATCAAATAATTCTCGAATCTGTCCTTTGGTGGACTATTTTGATAGTCTAAAGTAGATCAATCATAACGTTTTACTCCAATATCCAAATTGGATGAAACAAATTCCATTAAAAAGAGAACTCTCATATATTTTCATTGATATATAGTATCTCACCCAGATCATTGTGTACGAGGAGTTATGATTGTTTGAAGTTGACCCAAAAATTTGCTTTTGATAGGCTGAAGTAGATCGACCATAACTTTTTTGCTTCGACAGACAAATTGGATGAAACTAATTTCATTGGAAAGAGGACTCGCAGAGCTTTCCGTGATATATAGTACATCACCCAGATCATTATGTACAAGGAGTTGTGATTGTTTAAAGTTGGAACAAAAATACGCTAGGCCTCAATACTTTTTCCTGCACGTTTTACTGTTCACTACTATTCACGGTTCGATCGGAATGTTCATAACTCGTCGCTCGGGTGTCCGTTTTTGATGATCCACATATCGTTGGAAATCTTATTCGATACTCTACACAATTTTGGGTCATAATCTAAGACATAATACATGGAAAATTTGTAATTTATTCTAGAAGATAGAACCCAACACGTTTATGCACAAAATTTCAACGAAAAATTTCTCGGGGTATTACAGATACTCGACTGAAGGTACTCATAGCTGAATTCTCATAGAACATATACATATCTGATGCATGGACTCATAACTAGGTTGATCTCATGAAAGAAGAACTAAACACACTAACAAGATGAACTCATCCCACTAAACGTGCAAATCTGATGCATGAATGCCTGACTGAATTGACTCTCGAAAGAATGACTGGCAATGCAATGAAAACTGATGTTAACCCTGTAAAGAGAGTCTAAATATGCAACTAAATGAGTCTAAGTACATGAAAACATAGTAGGACCATGGGGTATCTCACCTTGGTAATTTATGTCCCTCTAAACATAATTCGCTGAAACACTGGGCCGATACACGGGGCACCTGTGAACTGGGTCATAATTGACTGACTAGGATCTGAAACTCATGTATGACTCATGCTAACATATAAGCCCAAAATGGAAGAAAAGGATCAAAAAATGCATATCATAAAGATGAAGGACTCATAACATACCCGAATCTATATCAAGGAATCCTTCCCAATTAAGGAGAACCTGAAGAGCATGGAGTCTACCCCTCTGAGCTAGCACTATACATTCTCGCATTTTATGGACCAGCTTATCACACCTAAAGCATACATCACTACCGGCTCTACACACACCTTGGTGGCTCTTGCCATACTCTCCACAAAGCAGATTGGTACGAACACCACAAGCACTACTCTGGGCGTTGGACCCTAGGACTTCATCAGAACTGACACCTCCGAACACAGGTGCAGGTACAGTAGCTGAGGATGGATCTGGTACAAGAAATCACCAACTATACTGGGAATGGCTACCACCCTGTGACCCTGCCTGAGAGAAACCACGACTACTTGTCCTGGCCCTCTTGCTCACTTTCTCTCTTTCTTTCACCTTATCTGTCTCAATTTGCTGAGCATGTATCATTAGTCTAGCAAGGTCCATATCTCTATGAAGCATAGCAGGCCTACACTCTTTCAATACTAACCCGGATACACCAGTCACAAACTTACTCATACTCGCTTTAGGGTCAACTATCAAGTCAAGAGCATACTTAGCTAACTGTTTGAACTTAAGACAATACTTTTCACTGTCATGGAACCTTGACTTAGATTCATGAACTCCTCTACCATAGCCTCTCTCATATCTAGTGGGAAAAACTTAGCGAAAAGGCATCCTAAAATTCTGGCCAAGTCACGGGAGTTGCATCTTCTCCTCTACCCTCCTTCAAACTCATTACCTAATCATGATTAATATCCTTCAACCAATAGGATGCTAACTCAACACTCTCCTCCTCAGATATATGTATAATCTGGTTAATCTTCCTCACCTACCCTAGATAAAGCTTTGGGTCCTCCCCTACTACTGACCCAAATTATTCTTGCGGGTTCATTTTCATGAAACTTCTGATATTGGCTGCGGCTAAATCCCCATCTCGCTGAGTTAGGGCTACAGCCTGGCAGTTGCCCTGAACATTAGTCACAGCTTGAGCTAGCACATGAAAAGATTCCCAAAACTTGTTATGTGACACACACTCATTCTCAGGATCTATTGGCTGAGAGGGCTAGTCGTCAACCCTATAGACATAATCTCTTCAAGGAGGCATACTCTGTAGATAGAAGAAAGAAGTGGAGTAGGCTTAGGATCAACTCAAGCTCATTCTCACTCGCATGACATAAACACTGAAAGAAGGGAAACTGCTCCTAAAACATCTTGTAGCCTCTTGCACATAAATGTGGTATGCAACACACCCTTGCACAAGACTACTAGATGTGGCTTTTCAGACTCCCTAGGACACTCTCGAACCTAAGGCTCTGATAACAAGTTTGTAATGACTCGAGACTACCCCCTAGACATTAAACGGTGCTCATGACTCCGAAGGACCACAAGCTAACCTTTTCTAGACATTTGTACCATAAACACTACATAATATCTATAAATAAATACGAAAAAATAGAAAGAAACATGCCATAAGGTTCAACACATCGATAAATACTCAGCACTAAAAATTGAATACTAATACATCCGTCCGAAAAGCCTCTAACTGTCTGAACTGTGGAGTTAATGGGACAAGTCCCCAACTAACTCCGTCAAGAAAAAATAAACAATGTCTGATGCAATAATAATACAAAGATCACCCTCGAATGAAGAGGACTCACTTCTACATCTACTGCTGCTGAATAGGACTAAACTTCTGAGGGAACTTTCGATCACTTGCCTATGGACCAATGGTGTCAAATAAAACACCATAGAATAAATGCGTCAGTATGATAATATACCGAGTATGAAGATAAGGTAAGGCTAAATGCAAGGGCTAATGTATGAACAGTTAAATAACTGAATAATCATGAGAGTACCGAATGAGAACACATACAGGAATGCAAAAACCATAATCACAATTATCACAACCCTAGATACTGAAACTCGATACCGCTTTACTATCATCTGAACTCACTACTATCACTGAGATACTGAATCACTGAATCATCTGATACTAATAACTGATTAACTGAATATACTCACATAAATGACAGAATTCTGAGCTACTGTCGACTGACAGAATTAGAGATCAACCTCTCTCTATCGGATGACTTTAGAATCTATTATAAATGACAAAAAAATGATCATGTCCGAATCTGACAACAAGAATACTCAACAGAATATGAGACTGAGATCAAGCCTATCTAAAGGGAGATCTCTGGATCTGATAACAAAAATACTAACTAGTATCTGAAACTGAGGTCAAGCCTATCTATTGGAAGATCTCTGAATCTGATAACACTAATACTCTACTTAATCTGATACTGAGATCAAGCCTATCTATCGAGAGATCTCTAAATCTGATAATAAAAATACTCAACAGAATCTGAGACTGAGATCAAGCTTATCTATCGAGAGATCTCTAGATCTGATAATAAGACTACTCAATAGAAACTAAAATGAAGATCAAGTCTATCTATCGGGAGATCTCTGGATCTGATAACAAATAATTGTATATGAGACCAAGCCTATTTGGCAGATGGTCATGAATCAATGGAACTAGCTGAGCTCCTCATTAACATAGACAACTGTACCTCATAGTTTTGATTACTGAAGAGTGATACTAAAACTGCAACAGTAGGAAGTAGCTACTTAACTGAAATACCCTGATCTCCCACAGGTGGGGTCCAACCTGTAAGCCCAGCAGGAAGGGTGTTAATACCATGCCATTGGTAAAGACCTCTCTGATCAAGCCTCTCTAATGAATGACCCTCGCAGGAATTCAACCTAAGGCAATATAATAGTCAAACCTCTCAAAAGGGGACTCCTGTATCCTGCGCTGGCTACGTAGTTCTGGAGTTTAGGGATTCTTCTAGCAACTTCGCCTCTCTCTAATGGAGAGTCACCATTCCTTCCCTTACTTGGTTCTAGCTCCTACTCCGAACTGAAAGACTCTAAACTAAATTTCCAACTGAAAACAAAATGAACTAAATCTGATACTGATCATATTTTTCAATTGATCTGAGTTAAGCTGAATTCACATAGTTCCTTATCTGACAAAATACTGAAGATTCATGTTATCTGACTGATGATACAGGGTTTAAATAGATTACTCGATCAATTTCGAGGTTGGAACTAAAAACTTGAATACAACTAGATCTGAGCTGAGTACCGTGCTAAGGCTAGATTACTAGCGATATGGCAATTATAAAGATTACTGAGATCACTGAGATTTCTTAAGTTTAGTATCTGTCTAAGGATATAGAGTTCTATAATTCATTGAGTTTTTAGAATCATGGCCTGACTGCGATTATCGTGAAAACTAACACAGGATCTAGACAACAGCTAAATTATTGGGTATAAATACCCCCAGGACTCGATAACACAAAAGTAAGACATAACCATTCTTGAATAGTCATAACCACAGTCATTCATTCCTCATAACAGTTACCAAAGCATCTATTCAAGCATTTAGGAATCATAACCATATATTCACATCACAATCACAAAGGCATCAATTCAACCATTTATGAATCACAACCATATATTCACCATCATAATCATTAAGGCATCACTTCAAGAATTTAGGAATCACAACCATATATTCACCATCAGAATCGCTAAGGAATCACTTCAAGCATTTAGGAATCATAGACATATAATAGCGTAGGGGAAACATGTTACTAGATCATACTCCATTCAACAAGGTCTTGCATCAAGTACTTTGCACGTATATTAGTCTTGAAATGTATTAGATAGCACATGATTAGGGAAACTTCATACTATCATTTCACAACTTACTTGTCAAGCACTTGGCATGTATTAGAGGCTTAGCATGTATAAAAGAGCACATAATTGGGGAATTTCCTACTATCATGTCTCAACTTGTTCACTAAGGCCTTTCAACAAACACTAGGCATGCATGGGTCTACACCTAATTAGGGACTCCTTGCTATCATGGCACAATTTATTCACTAAGGCATTCATCAAACACTAGGCATGCATGGGTTGCACCTAATTGGGGATTTCATGCTATCATACCATAATTCATTCATTAAGGCATTTCAACAAACACTTGGCATGCATAAACTTGCACATAATTGGGGTTTCCTAATCAACATGCTATAATGGCCCTAGTTCTTCACATAAGCATTTTATCAAACATATGGGGAGCCTGCTTTGCTTATTAAACTATTTCCATACTTAATTGGCATGAACACATCATCTAACAAGCAACTTGAAGAGGATTTATCATGAACATCACATGAATTCATCATACTTGGGTCAAAGCCTTAAAACCTTGTAAACAAACATGAATCACAACTAATTAATAGTTGGAACATGTATTTCAACTCACATGAATCATGAAAACCCATAAACATAATATCTTTAAATTTTAGAAAAGGGTTCTTGAGCTTCTTGGATGAAATGGACCTAAGAATCAACATCTACATACCTTGAGAAAACTTTTTTCGTGAAATTTCTTGGAGAAATTCTTGATTCTATTAATCTCTATTGATTTTGATTGAAGAAGAAATAAGGATTTTGATTTTTTTAAAACCCTAGTTTTGATGTTGAAGATGGAAAATAAGGCTGAGAGCCTTTTATCAGGTATATATAGGGGCTGAAAAAGAGTGGGAAAATACCAAAAATCCTTTGCAATTAAAATGAAAAATCCCAATTTTACAAGCTAGTGCGACACGCCATAAACGCGCGAGTTCACTAGAAATTGGACAATTGGGAAACTGCATGACGGCGCGACATAGTGGCAATCACGTTGCCACCTTGGTTGTGAACTGAAAAGGCACCGCAATGCGGTGAAATCACATTGGTGAACTAGAAATTGACAATTCAAAAATTAAGCCATGGTACGACGCGCCATAATCGTGAGGCTCACTGGATTTTGACAATTTCCATTTTTAATGGCTCCACGACGTGCTAAAGTGTTAGGTCATACACTGTCTCACTAAAATAGATCTAACTCTTCACTCGAGTGTTGGATTTGGGCGAATTCAATCGTAGTATACAAGCATATCTGATGCATGGACTCATAACTGGGTTGATCTCATGAATACAAAACTGAACACACTGACAAGATGAACTCTTCCCACTAAACGTGCATAACTAATGTATAAATGCCTGACTGGGTTGACTCTCGAAAGCATGACTGGAAATACAATGATAACTGATGTTAATCCCAATGTGGCTCTAGTTGAAATTACTCAGGCAACAAGAATATCTCAAGACATGACTACAAAAATGGAACAACTGACATACTAAGTTCTCATACTGGACATACATATCTGATGCATGGGATACTCGACTCAAGCTACTCATATCTGAATTCTCATAGCACACATGCATATTTGATGCATAGACTCATAACTGGGTTGATCTTATGAATGCATAACTGACCACATTGACAAGCTGAACTCTTCCCACTAAACGTGCATATCTAATGCATGAATGCCTAACTGAACTGACTCTCAAAAGCTTGACTGGCAATGCAATGATAACTGATGTTAACCCTATAGGAGAGTCTGAATATGCAATTGAATGAGTCTAAGGCCATGCAAACATAATAGTACAATGGGGTATCTCCCCCTTGAGATTCTATGTCCCTCTAAACACAATTTGCTAAAACACTGGGGCGGTACATGGGGCACCTACGAACTGGGTCATAATTGACCGATTGAGATCTAAAAATCATGCATAACTCATGCTAACATATAAGCCCAAAATAGAAAAAAAGGATCAAACAATGCATATCACAAAGACGAAGGACTCATAACATACCCGAATCTATATCAAGGAATCCTTCCCGACCAAGGAGAGCCTGAAGAGCATGGAGTCGACCCCTCTGAGCTACCACTCTACATTCTATCATTCTATAGCCCTGCTTATAACACCTAAAGCACACATCACTACCAACTCTACACACACCTTGGTAGCTCTTGCTACACTCTCTACAAAGAAGATAGGTACGAACACCACAAGCACTACTCTGGGCGTTAGATCCTCGCACTTTTTCAGAACTGATGCACCCGAACACTGGTACAGGTACAGTAGCTGAGGATGGATCTAGGACAGGAAAGCTCTGACTGTACTGGGAATGACTACCAGCCTGAGGATGTAAGTATGACTAGTAATACCATGATAACAGATATTAATCCCAATGTGGCTCTAACTGAACTTACTCAGGTAACAAGAACATCTCAAGACATAAATACACAAATAGAACAACCGACATACTGAGTTCTCATACTGGACATACATATCTGATGCATGGGATACTCGACTTAAGTTACTCATAGCTAAATTCTCAGAGCATACATAGATATCTAATGCATGGACTCATAACTGGGTTGATCTCATGAATGCATAACTGAACTCACTGACAAGCTGAACTCTTCCCACTAAACGTGCATATCTAATGCATGAATGCCTGACTGAACTGACTCTCGAAAGCATCATTGGCAATGCAATGATAACTTATGTTAACCTTATAAGGAGAGTCTGAATATGCAACTAAATGAGTCTAAGGACGTGCAAACATCATACTACCATAGGGTATATCCCTCTTTGGACTCTATGTCCCTCTAAACATAATTAGATGAAACACTGGGGCGGTACACGGGGCACCTACGAACTAGGTTATAATTGACCGACTGAGATCTAAAATTCATGCATGACTCATGCTAAAATATAAGCCCAAAATGGAAGTAAAGAATCAAATAATGCATATCACAAAGATGAAGGACTCATAATATATCTGAATCTATATCAGGGAATCCTTCCCTATCAAGGAGAACTTGAAGCATACGTAGTCTACCTCTCTGAGCTAGCACTTTTCATTCTTGCATTTTATGGCCTGGCTTACCACTACTAAAGCACACATCACTACCGGCTCTACACACACCTTGGTGGCTCTTGCCACACTCTCCACAAAGAGGATAGGTACGAACATTACTAGCACAACTCTAGGCTTTGGACCCTGGCACTTTATCATAACTAACACCCCCAAACACAAATGCAGGTACACTAGCTGAGGATGGATATGGGATAGGAAATCTCTGAATATGCTGGGAACAGCTACCACCCTGTGACCCTACCTGAGATAAACCATGACTACTTGTCCTGGCGCTCTTGCTCACTCTCTCTCTTTTCTTCATCTTACATATCTCAATCTGCTAAGCGTGCATCATCAGTCTAGCAAGGTCTATATCTTTATGAAGCATAGCAGCCCTACACTCTTTCAATACTAACCCAGATACACTAGTCACAAACTTACTCATACTCGCTCTAGGGTCAGCTATCAAGTCAGGAGCATACTTAGCTAATTGGTTGAACTTAAGAAAATACTCTTTCACTGTCATGGAACCTTGCCTTAGATTTATGAACTCTTCTACCCTAGCCTCTTTTATCTCTAGTGGGAAAAACTTGTCTAGAAAGGCATCCTAAAATTCTTGCCAAGTCACGGGAACTGTATCTTCCGCTCTACCCTTTATCCAATTCAATACCTAATCATGAGCAATATCCTTCAACCTATAGGATGCTAACTCAACACTCTCCTCCTCAGAAACATTAGTAATATGGGTAATCTTCCTTACCTCCCCTAGATAAAGTTATGGGTCATCACCTACTACTGACCCGAAGAATTCTGGTGGGTTCATTTTCATGAAACTTTTGATCCTGGCTGTGGATGAATCTGCATCTTAGTGAGATAGGGCTACAGCCTGGCGGTTGCCCTGAAGATTAGTCACAGCTTGGGGTAGCACGTGAAAAGCTACCCAAAACTCGGCATGTTACACACTCTTATTCTTAGGATATACTGGGTGAGGGGGATGGTCATCAACTTTATGGACATAATCTCTCTGAGGAGGCATACTATATAGATAGAAGAAAGAAGTAGATTAGACTGAGGATCAACTCGAGCTCATGCTCACTAGCAGATATGAACAATGAAAGAAGGGAAACTTCTCCTAAATTATCTTGTATCCTCTTGAACATAAATGTGGTATGCAACACACCTATGGACAAGACTCTACTAGATGCGGCTTTTTAGACTCCCTAGGACACTCTTGAACCTTAGGCTATGATACTAAGTTTGTAATGACCCAAGATTACCCCTAGTCGTTCACGATACTATGACCCTGAAAGATCACAAGCTAACCCTTTCTTGACATCTGTACCATAAATATTGCATAATATCTAAAAATAAATACGAAAAAATAGGCAGAAATAATCCATAAGGTTCAACATATCTATAGATACTCAAAATTGAAAACTAAATACTAATATATCCATCTGAAAAGTCTCTAACTATCTGAACTGTGGAGTTGATGGGACAAGTCTCCAACTAACTCCGTCAACTAAAAATAAACAAAGTCTAATGTAATAATAAACAAAGATCATCCCCAAATAAAGAGGACTCACTTCTACATCTACTGCTATTGTGTAGGACTGAACTACTGAGGGAACTCTGGATCACGTGCCTCTGGATCCATTGTGTCAAATAAAACACCATAGCACAAATGCGTCAGTATGAGAATGTATCGAGTATACAGATGAGGTAAGGCTAAATGCAAAGGCTAATGCATGAACAGTTAGATAATTGAATAATCATAAGATTACCAAACTAGAATACATACAGGAATGCACAAACCATAATCACAATCATCATAACCCTAGATACTAAAACTCATATGCTGCTTTACTGTTATCTGAACTCACTACTAACACAAAGAAATTGAATCACTAAATCATCTAATACTGATAACTGATTAAGTGAATATACTCACATAAATAATTGAATTCTGAGCTCACTGATCTCTACTGATGGAATTAGTGATCAATCACTCTCTAACGGATGACTCCAAATCTATTATCACTAATAAAAAATAATCATGTTTGAATCTGACAACAAGAATACTCAACAAAATCTGGGGATGAGATTAAGCCTATCTATCGAGAGATCTTAGGATCTAATAACAAGAATATGCAATAGGATCTGAGATTGAGGTAAAGCCATCTATCGGGAGATCTCTGAATTGGATAACAAGAATACTTAACTGAATTTGAGACTTAGATCAAGCATATCTATTGGGAGATCTCTGGATCTGATAACAAGAATACTCAATAGAATCTGAGATTGAGATCAAGCCTATCTATCGGGAGATATCTTGATCTGATAACAAGAATACTCAACAGAATCTGAGACTGAGATCAAGCCTATCTATCAGGGATCTCTGGATTTAATAACAAATAACTGTATATGAGACCAAGACTATCTGGTGGATGGTTATAAATCAATGGAACTAACTGAGCTCCTCATTGAGATAGACGACTGTACCTCACAGTCCTGAGTTCTGAAGATTGGTAGTAAAACTGCAATTGTGGGAAGTAGTTACTTAACCAAAATGCCCCGACCTCCCATAGGTGGGGTCAAACCTGTAACCCCATCTAGAAGGGTGTCAATACATTAACATGGGTAAAAACCTCTCTGGTCAAGCCTCTCTAACAGATGAACCTCGCAGGAAGTCAACCTAAGGCAATATAATAGTCGAACCTCTCTAATGGTGACAGCCTCTACTGACAGGGACTCCTGCATCCTGTGCTAGCTACTTAGTTTTGGAGTTCAAGGATTCTTCAAGTGACCCCGCCTCTCTCAAATGGGGAGTCACCATCCCTTCCCTTACTCAGTGCTAGCTCCTACTCCTAATTGAAAGAATCTGAATAGAATTTCCAACTGAACACAAACTGAACTAAATTTGATACTAATCATATTTTTCAATTGATCTGACTGAGTTAAGCTAAATTCACATAGTTCTTTATCTGATGGAATACTACTGAATCACGGTATTTTACTAATGATACAGAGTTTGAATAGATTACTCGGTCACTTCTGAGGTGGAACTAAACACTTGAACACAACTAGATCTGAGTGGAGTACAGCACTAAGGCTAGATTACAAGCAATACGGAGATTACAGAGATTACTTAGATTACTGAGATTTCTTAAGTTCTGTATCTGTTTGAGGATATAGAGTGCTATAATTCAATGAGTTTTGAGAATCATTGCCCAACTGGGATTATCGTGAAAACTGACACAGGCTCTAGACAGTAGCTAAATTGTTGGGTATAAATACCCCCAGGACTCGATAACACAAAACTAAGACATAACCATTCTTGACTAGTCATAACCACGGTCATTCATTCCTCATCACAATCACCAAAGAATCTCTTCAAGCATTTAGGAATCATAACCATATATTCACATCACAATCACTAAGGCATCACTTCAAGCATTTAGGAATCAGAACCTATATTCACCATCACAATCACTAAGGCATCACTTTAAGCATTTAGAAATCACAACCATATATTCACCATCACAATCACTAAGGCATCACTTCAAGAAGTTAGGAATCATAGACATATAATAGCATAGAGGAAACATGTTACTAGATCATACTCCATTCAACAAGGTCTTACATCAACTACTTTGCACGTATATTAGTCTTGAAAAATATTGGATAGCACATAATTAGGGAAACTTTATACTATCATTTCAAAACTTACTTATCAATGGCTCTCTCTAATAGATGACTCTTCACCAAGGAATAATTTAAAAATTATCAATGTCCAGTGCACCAACATGATTCTGCCGCGTTGAGGTGCCTTTCCAATTCGCAACCAAGGTGGCAAGCAATTGCCACCACATCGCACCATTATGCAGTTTCCTAATTGTCCAATTTTTAGTGAACTGGTGCGATTATGGTGCGTTGCACCAGCATGTAAAATCAGGATTTTTAAGTTTAATTCCAAGGGCTTTTTGGTCTTTTCCCTCTCTTTTTCATCCCCTATATATACCTAAAAAATGGCTCTCTCTAATGGATGACTCCGAAATCTATTATCAATGATAAAATAATGATCATGTCCAAATCTAACAACAAGAATACTCAATAGATACTTAGACTAAGATCTAGCTTATATATCAGGAGATCTCTAGATCAAATAACAAGAATACTCAATAGGATTTGAGACTGAGGTCATGCCTATCTATAGGAAGATCTCTAGATTTGATAACAAGAATACTTAACTAAATCTGAGACTGAGATCAAGCCTATTTATCATGAGATATCTGGATCTGATAACAAAAATACTCAACAGAATCTAAGACTAAGATAAAGCCTATCTACCAGGAGATCTCTGGATCTGATAACAAGAATACTCAATAGAATCTGAGACTGAGATTGAGCCTATCTGTCGATAGATCTCTGGATCTGATGACAAATAATTGTATATGAGACCAAGCCTATCTGACGGATGGTCTTGAATTAATAGAACTATTTGAGCTCCTCGCTGAGATAGATGAATGTACCTCACAGTCCTAATTTCTGAAGATTGATGCTAAAACTGCAACTGTGGGAAGTAGTTACTTAACCAAAATTCCCCGACCTTCCATAGGTGGGGCCCGACCTATAACCCTAGTTAGAAGAGTGTCAATACCATGCAATAGGTAAAGACCTCTCTGGTCAATCCTCTCTAATGGATGACCTTCGCAGAAAGTCAACCTAAGGTAATATAATAGTCAAACCTCTCTAAAGGTAATATCCTCTACTGATGGGGACTCCTGCATCCTGTGCAGGCTATACAGCTCTGGAGTTCAGAGATTGCTCCTAGTGACTTGGTCTCTCCCTAACGGGGAGTCGCCATCCCTTCCCTTACTCAGTGCTAACTCCTACTCCTAACTGTAAGACTCTGAACTAAATTTTCAACTGAATACAAATTGAACTAAATATGATACTGATCAGGTTTCTTAATTAATTTGACTAAGTTAAGCTGAATTCACATGGTTTCATATCTAACAAAATGCTACTGAATCACGGCATCTAACTGATGATACAGAGTTTGAATATATTACTCGGTCACTACCGAGGTTGGAACTGAACCATTGAATACAACTAGATTTGAGCTGAGTACAATGTTGAGGCTAGATTACAGGCGATACGGGGATTACAAAGATTACTGAGATTACTAAGATTTCTTAAGTTCTGTATATATATGTCTAAGGATACAAAGTTCTATAATTAATTGAGTTTTGAGAATCATGGCCCAACGGGGATTGTCGTGAAAACTGACACAAGCTCTAGACAACAGCTAAATTGTCGAATATTAATACCCCCATGACTCGATAACACAAAATTAATACATAATCATTCTTGACTAGTCATTACCACTTTCATTCATTTCTCATCACAATCACCAAAGCATCTCTTCAAGCATTTAGGAATCATAACCATATATTTAGACCACAATCACTAAGACATCACTTCAAGCATTTATAAATCACAACTATATATTCACTAACACAATCACTAAGGCATCATTTCAAGCATTTAGGAATCACAACTATATATTCACCATCACAATCACTAAGGCATCACTTCAAGCAGTTAGGAATCATAGACATATAATAGCGTAGGGGAAACATGTTACTAGATTAGACTCCATTCAACAAGGTCTTGCATCAAGTACTTTTCACTTATATTAGTCTTGGCATGTATTGGATAGCACATGATTGGGGAAACTTCATACTATCATGTCACAACTTACTCGTCAAGTACTTGGCATGTATTAAAGGCTTAACATGTATCAAAGAGTACGTAATTTGGTAATTTCCTACTATCATGTCTCAACTTGTTCACTAAGGCCTTTCAACAAACACTAGGCATGCATGGGTCTACACCTTATTGAGGATTACAAGCTATCATGGCAGAATTCATTCACTAAGGCATTTATCAAACAGCAGGCATGCATAGGTTGCACCTAATTGGGGATTTCATGCTATCATACCACAATTCATTCATTAAGGCATTTCAAAATACCCTTGGCATGCATGAACTTGCACAAAATTAGGGTTTCTTAATCAACATGCTATAATGTCCCTAATTCTTAACATAAGCATTTTATCAAACATATGGGGAGTATGCTTTGCTTATTGAACAATTTCAATACTTAATTGGCATAAACACATAATCTAACAAGCAACTTAAGGAGGATTTATAATAAACATCACATGAATTCCACATACTAAGGTCAAAGCTTGAAAACCTTGTAAACAAACATGAATCACAACTCAATAATAGCTAGAACATCAATTTCAACTCACATAAATCATGAAAAACCATAAACACAATATCTTTGAATTTTAGAAAAGGGTTCTTGAGCTTCTTGGATGAAAGGGACCCAAGAATCAACATCTACATATCTTGGGGAAACTTCTTTCTTGAAAGTTTTTGGAGAGATTCTTTATTACTCTTGATTTCTCTTGATCTCTATTGATTTTTCTTGAAGAAGAAATAAGGGTTTTGATTTTTTAAAACCCTAGTTTTAATATTGAAGATTGGAAATAAGGCTGAGAGCCTTTTATCAAGTAAATATTGGGGCTGAAAAAGAGTGAGAAAAGACCAAAAAGCCCTTAGAATTAAACGAAAAAATCTTGATTTTACATTCTGGTGCGACGCACCAAAATCATGCCAGTTCACTGGAAATTAGACAATTGGAAAACTGCGTGACAACATGACGTGGTGGCAATCACGTTGCCACCTGGGTTGCAAACTGGAAAGGTACCGCACATGGTGGAATCGCGTTGGTGTACTAGAAATTGAAAATTTTGAAATTAAGCCTTGGCGCGATGCACCATAATTGCGGAGGCTCACTAAATTTTCACGATTGCCATTTTGATGGCTCCGCAATGCGCTAAAGTGCCAGGCGACATACTATCTCACTAAAATAGCTCTAACTCTTCACCCTAGTATCAGATTTGGGCCAATTTAGTATCTATGGAAAGATTATTCAATGCTCTACATGTCAAAAAGTCGATATTAGACAAATTCTTTATGTTTCAAAGTATTTCACACTTAGGAAGACACCTCTCAAACTTTTAGGTTTAGATTTTTGCTTTACTAAACACACTCTAAGGCTCAGACTAAGAGAGAAGTTTGTGAGGTGTTATAATAAAGGGGTGGTCCCTGGTCCTGGTTGGACTTGGGATGCCCATTACATATAAGACCTCGTTTGGGTCGTGATAAATTGGTATTAGAGCTTTAGGTTCATGGTCAACTGAGAGTCCACAAAGCTATGTAGATTAGAGTCTCTTTTAGGGGTATGTAGTGCACCATACTCATAAGACAGATGTTGCAAGACATTTAGGAATGTTTCACTTTCTTGGTATTCTATCTTCAAGCTTATGTTCTCAGTCCTAGAATCTTCTCTAATCTTTGTTTGTTCATTTTTCAGATCATTCCTCCTAGATCTGAAACACAAGAAAGTTCTTCCATCTCATTTGAGGATAATGTTGTAGGGGTACGTGCTACGTCTGGAGTACATCTTCGATCTCAGGGTCCTATCACTAGTTGTGTTGGGTTTCTCCTATCCCTCCTTCTACTCCTTAGGTACCTCAGGATAATATGATAAATATGGAGTTTTGTCAGTCTATTCATGTTATTTCCCAGATAGTCGCTGCTCAAGCTAAGCGGGGTATGACTTGTTCTTTGTCTACTAAGGCCACAAGGGTTGGTCAATTTATCAAGATGAGTCCTTCTACTTTTATGGGAGTAAAGTTAGAGAAAGACTTATAGGTCTTCTTTAATAAAATAGAGAAGATATTTTGAGTGATGCAAGCTACTGATGTAGAAGCAGTTAACTTTACAGCTTATCAGCTCAAGGATGTTGCTAATTAGTGGTACGAAGAGTGGGATAGAGATAAAGGTGATATAGAAGAGTAAGCACTGTGGGAGGCTTTTTCTAATTCCTTCATGGATCATTTCTTTCCTCGAGAATTAAGGAAAGAAAAAATAGAGGAGTTTGTGAACCTTAAGAAAAAAAGGATATTTTTAAGGGAAAATGCCTTAAAGTTCAATCAGTTGTTGAGTCATGGTCCTGATTTGGTGGCTGATATGAGGTTGAGAATGAGAAAGTTCACTTCTAGCTGAATAAAGATTTGATTCTGAAGAGCAAGACTGCCTTGCTGATTAAAGATATAGATATCTCAAGGTTTTCTATTCATATGCAATAGGTTGGGGATGAGAAGATAAAATACGTGAAGTTTAGGGATAGCCAGGGAAAGTAGAGTAGGTTTTCTAACTAAGGAGGTGCCTAGTCTCAGAGAGGTATAGATGGTGGCAAGTGGCAAAAAATATGGGGGAGTTCTGGTTCTTTGTCTACTACTAGTGCTCCTTATCCGCAGTAGTCGGGAGACAGGTGTTATCAAGTTGGTAATAATTCTCGGGCATAGGTTGTGCAATAGCAGGAGAGTAGAGGTTATTCAGTTTCTTTATGTCTTGCTTGTCAGTTTTGTGGTCGTCCTCATTGGGATTATTGCAAGGAAACAAGGGATAAGTACTTTAAGTAAAGTCACTATGGAGGATAATAGGATTCCTGTGGCTTTATTTTCTGCTCCTACACTTAGTGGTGTGGTATTTGTTTCTGTTACTGCCCCTGGTTCTAGTATTGGTAAAAATAGGTTGTATGCTTTAGCATCCCGATAGAAATCTAAGACATCACCTGATGTCATTAGTGGTATGTTACAGCTTTTCTCTCATGACATATAATTTTTGCTTAATCTGGGGTCCACTCTTACTTATGTGACTCATTATATAATGGTGTCTTTTGGTTTTGATCCAGAAATTATTTTGGGTTCTTTTTCTTTTCCTACCCCAGTAGGAGACTTGATCATTACTGAATGGGTCTATAGGAGATGTGTGGTACCTGTTGGTGATAGGCAGACCTTGGTAGATCTATTTAAGTCTGGAGTAGTAGATTTTGATATAATTTTGGGGAAGGACTAGTTGCATTCTTGTTATATATCTCTAGACTGTTGGACTCATAAAGTCATTTTTAGGCTCCCTAATGAGCCAAAAATAGAATGGGAGGGTTGTTCTTTAGCTCCTAGGGGAAGGTTTATTTCTAATATTAGACATTAAAGGTTAATCTCTAAGGGTGTCTTAATCATTTGGTCTGGGTTAAAGATTCTAACTCGGATGATCTTCCTGGCATTCCTCTAGATAGGTAAATAGAGTTTGGTATTGATTTACTTTTAGACAATGGTCCAATATCTATTCCAACATATAGGATGGCTCCAGCTGAGTTGAGCGAGCTCAAGGAGAAACTTAAGGATCTTCTAGACAAGGGGTTTATTCTTCCTAGTGTTTCTCTGTGGGGTGCACCAGTGTTGTTTTTGTGCAAGAAGGATGGTTTCCTTTAGATGTACATTGACTACATGAAGTTGAACAAGGTAACAATCAAGAATATATATCCTCTCCCAAGGATAGATGATCTGTTTGATCAGTTACAGGGGGCCAAGTTTTTTTCTAAGATAGATCTTTGGTCTGGGTATCATCGACTTAAGATTAGGGAGGTGGATATCCCTAATATGGTTTTTCATACTTGGTATGGGCCTTTTGAGTTCTTGGTGATGTCATTTGGGTTGACCAATGCTCCAGTAATATTTATGGAATTAATGAACAGGGTGTTCAGGATGTATTTGGATCTCTTCGTAATTGCATTTATTAATGACATTCTAGTTTATTCTATGAGTGAGGTGGATCATGCTAATCACCTCTGTGTGGTGTTATAGACCTTAAAATTAGAATTGTTGTTTTCCAAGTTCTCTAAGTGTGAGTTTAGGTTGAACGCAGTGACTTTATAGGGTCATATAATTTCTAGTGAAGGGATCATGGTGGATCCACAGAAGTTTGATATGGTGAAAAGGTGGCCTAAGCCCATGACTCCATCCGATATTGCGATCTTCTTGGGTTTGTCTGGGTATTATAGGCGGTTTGTAGAAAGCTTTTATTCGATAGCTTCTCCTCTAACTAGGCCTCAATCCTAGCTTTGTTAGAGGGTAATGATGGGCTCATGGTTTATTGTGATATATCTCAGGTGGGTCTTGGTTTTGTATCGATGCAATATAGGAAGTTGATTGCCTATGCTTCCAGGTAGTTAAAGGTGCATAAGAGGAATTATCCTACTTATGATTTGAAAATGTTAGCTATTTTGTTAGCTCTAAAAATATGGCGGCATTATTTTTATGGTGTTCACGTGGATATTTTTTATGATAACAAAAGTCTTCAGTACGTGTTCACTTAGAAAGAGCTTAATCTCAGGCAGAGAAGTTAGCTTGAGCTCCTAAGGAATTGTGATATGAGTCTTCACTACTACCTAGGTAAGGCTAATATGGTTGTTGGTGCTCTTAGCAAGTTATCCATGGGGAGTTTGGCTCGTGTAGAGGAGGAAAGATGAGAATTGGTAAAAGATATTCATTGCTTGGCCAATCTTGGAGTTCATCTTTTAGACTCCAGGGATAGTGGTTTTATGGTGCAAGTGATGATTCAATTGTCTCTTGGTGCGGAGATTAAGGAGAATCAAGTGTTGAATCTTATCTTGATGAAAATCAAGAGTGACATTGGTGGGCAAAATATAGTAGTTTTTAAAATTAGTGATGATGGTACTTTACGGTACCAAGGAAGGTTGTGTGTTCCTGATGTCGACGGGTTGCGGCAAAGGATTTTGGCTAAGGTGCATAAGTCACACTATATTGTTCATCTCGGCTTAACAAAGATGTACCATAATCTCAAGGAGATCTATTGGTGGAATGGCATAAAGAGATATATGGTTGAGGTTGAGCACATAAGGCTTGGTGGATTGCATCAAGAAATTGAGTTTCCTAAATAGAAGTGGGAAATAATTAATATTAATTTCATTATCGGTCTTTGTCGGTCTCGAAACTAATTTAATTTGAATTGAGTTATCATGGATAGGATGACAAAGTTTGCTCACTTTTTATCGGTAAGGACTACGTTTTTCAGTGGAGGATTTTGTGAAGATGTACCTTTAGGAGATCGTGAAGCTGCATGAGGTACCTGTCTCTATTATTTCTGATCATGGTATGCAATTTACATCTCACTTATGGCGGTTTTTCCAGAAAAGATTGTGGACTAAGGTTAGTCTGAGTACTACTTTTCATCTGCAATCGGATGGGAAAGCAGAGAGAACTATTTAGACATTAAAAGATATGCTTCGGTAATGTGTGATTGACTATGGTGGAAATTGGTTTAAGCATCTACCTTTTGTGGATTTTGCTTACAATAATATCTATCATTCTAATATTGGTATGGCTCCTTTTGAGGCATTGTATAGTAGGAGGGGTAGATCTCCTATTGGGTGGTTTGAGCTTGGTGAGGCAAATATGTTTGTCCTAATTTGGTCTATCAAGCTATGGAGAAGGTGAAGGTGATTTGTGATAGGATTAAGCTTCACATAGTTGCCAAAAGTTTTAAGCAAATATTAGGCCTAGAGACTTGGAGTTTGAGGTCGGGGACAGGGTGTTCCTAAAGATGTCTCTAATGAAGGGACTGGTGTGGTTTTGAAAGAAGGAAAGCTCAGTCCTCGGTTTATTGGTCCTTATGTGATTTTGCCGAGAGTTGGCAATGTTGCTTACGAGTTGGAGCTGCCATCTAGCTTAAGTTTAGTTCATCTGGTCTTTTATGTTTCTATGTTGAGGAAGTCCGTTGGTGATCCCTCTTCAATTATTCTTTTGGAAGGGTTGGATATCTCAAATTCTCTATCTTATGAAGAAGTTCAGGTTGAGATATTAGATAGAAAAGTTCATCGATTGCAGACCAAGGATGTGGCTTTGATTAAAGTTCTTTGCTAGAACCATAAAGTGGAAGAAGCTACGTGGGAAGCAAAAGAGGACATGAAGTCCAAGTATCTGCATTTGTTTTTTTCTCTTGGGATTCATGTAAAAGTTATGTGTTCTTGAACACATCTTTATTTGTTGAGTTTGTTAAAGGAAAGATTAATATCCTTGCCTCTTTGTTTTTGAACTTTGATAAAGATTGGAAATATGTTTTATAATTCAAATGACTCTATATGGTTACACCCACCTTATCCGTTATTCGGGGATGAATGTTCCTTGTAGGGGAGAATGTTACATCCTGGATTTTGGCCTTAGAAAATTTCATCAAATTCTCGTTCTCCAGATCCAATACGACTCAAGCGTATGAGCTGTATGTTGGGGTACGAGTGCTATGGTCCTATCGTATGCTGATTAGTGTTAGTTGGTAGGATAGTTTTAGTCACTAGAATGGTTATGACTTAGGGGTATGAGTCATAGGGCTTGGTACATGTCGTATCAGGGACTCATATGGTGGACAATGTTTGATCCTAATGGTATTTCATTCTGCCAGGGATACGGGTAATTAATTTGGATTGTATGCTATGGCTACGACTTGGTTGGATGATTTATATATTGGACAGCGTTTGATCCAAAGGTTGAGGCTTGGATATGACTGGTAGAAACCAATCATATGTACGGATATGAATTGTAAGGGACAGTTATATCCCTGAGACGGGATTTGGTGCAACATAAGTGGGGATATTTTGGACATTTCTCTGCTTACACTAGTTAGATCCCACGACTTCTAATACACTTAGGAGGTTATTTACCCTATTATTCTATTCATTAACATTTAGAAACTTTTCCAAAACATCTTATAATTTTATCAAAAGCTTTTAGGGCAAGAAGACTAGGGTTTCGTCTTAGGGATTGCTTTGGGGCTTGTATTGGAGATTTCTTTCATCAATTCTTCAGTTTAAGGCTTAATTATCTTGCCTCATTATAATTTCAACTAAAGATATTGTTTATAATATTGATTTTATGGTTTAGCTATTTCATGATCATGGTTTTCAACTATTATTTAGGGGTTTGATATTAAATGCTTGGTTATGGCTTTCGATGGTTTTAATTATGCTTTTATATCCATTAATGGTGGTTTTTTACAATTGGATCACATGGTAATGGTTTAATGGTCTTTGGAATTGGTTTTGGTTATATTATGCACCCAAGGTATTTGATAAAAATGCTTATAAAGGTATGTTATCGTATTGACTTCTTTTAATGGAACTATTGCTTATTTTCAGCTTCTATATTAAAGCTTTAAATGATTTAAACTATTTTAAAAGGGCTAAAGGCTAAATGGTTATGCTCGTGGGAAATATAGAAGTCTCCCAAGTGGTTTAATATGGTATATGGAAGGGTACTTGAAGGTCCTCTTATCCTTAATGGTTTGGCTATTGATATTTGTTGCAAGTAACAGGCTGGTATGATGATACCACTGATATTAGCCATGATTTATAAAATAGTAAATAGATTTGTATAACTTGGAAACGATTTTAATTAGGCATTAATTGTAGGGTGTGTAGTAAGGTCGTGGAAGGAAGTGGTCCCAGTGGACCAAAATTGGAAACTCATATTTGTCGATATAACAGGTCATAATGACCATGTACGTGTATTACATTTTATATTGACGGATGTACTAGCCATCCCATGGGATATTTCCTGGACGTGCGGCTACACGCACTGGGACCTTTTCAGCAAGGGGAGCTCAACCTATATCGCCCGAGGGTGGTTAGGAAGGCCAAGTTACCCAACCCAGGTAATGGTTTTAAAAGCATTCAAAACCCGGCTCCCTTTCCAAGTACTTTTATTTATTTATATATATATATATATATATATTTGTGTGTATGTTGTATGCATTAAGGATGGTTTTACTTGTTTTTATACCTGGTATTATTTTTTCCTTACCCTTAATTTCATGCTAGCGGACATTCGTTAACCCATCTATTGGAGCCTGTATACCCACGCTATGCAAGAATCAACCGTTCAACTCCTCCTACATAGATATTGACTCAGGGATAACATTTAAACTAAAATGGTAAGCTTCCATCCTTTCGGAAGGCATCATTTCATGTTATGGATATTGTTAGATGTTTTAACTTTATTTTGGATATTGGTTTTGGCCATGGTTGGGGGTATGTCCCAACCAAATATTTTTACACTTTTGGTTAGAGTCTTTGTGGTATTTTGGGGGGTTAGTATGGGTGGGATCGGTATTGGTGTCGGCCTTGGCATTGGAATTAGTTGGGAGACTGACATCATTGGACATAATTTCTCACTATTCTATCATATTACATTTTGGAATTGATTATCACGTTATGTTTTGATACTCTTTGGTTAGGTTGGTATGGTTGGATGATTGGTTTGGTGTGGTTGGACTCAGTTGGGTCGATCACGGTTATGACCCTATCCTAGAGTTTTCATGAGATCAATTGCACAATCTTATTATAGGCTCAAAATTCAGCTCATCTAAGGTTGCATGATGTGGTTGGGTTGAGTAAAGGGGGCGGTCCCCGGTCCTGGTTGGACTAGGGGTGCCCATTACATCTAAGCCCTGGTTCGGGTCATGACAGTGTGTTTTCAGGATTGCCTACATATGATGAAAACATTTATCTTCCAAATTTTACTTGAATTTGCACTTCATATACATATCCAGGGGTGAATCAGTAGACGCTTAGATTGAGGTTGTTCCATTTCTCGCTTACAGGAGAAGCATCTTTATGGTTATGGGAACTTCCAAGAGGATCTATTACTATATGAAATGAGTTGTGAAGATAATTCTTCAATCGGTTCTTTCCTCCATCAAGGATATTGCAGCTTATAGATAAGATCTAAAATTTCAGGCAGTAGAAGTCTAATTCCATATATGAGTCTTGGCTCAGGTTTAAGAAGAATTTTAGTATGGTACCCTACCATTGGATTTCAAGGATGAAATTATTAGAGTTATTCAATAGAGCCTTGGCCATCAGTTCCAAAGCTTTAGTAGACACTGTCTCTGGAGGAGTTTTTATAAGGTTATGCTAGGAGATAGCTTCCGATATTCTAAACCATATCTCTTTTACTAATCAAGGGTGGCAAACTCAGGAGTAAGAGAAAGGTTCTATCACTTACGCCATTGGAGTTGCTGGTGACCAGAGAGTAGCTAATGATTCTATAGTACAAGAGATTATGATACTGAGGACTAATCTTAGGTTATTGGAAAAGAATTTCATGACCATAAATTTCGAGAAAGTTCATACAGTAGGAGCATAGGGTGCATCTTTTAGAGCTTATAAGTCTGCATTACAAGAGGGGGTTAGGTATTCAGATTGTCAGTTGGAGGGTTTTTGAGCTCAAGAGCAAGGAAACCAAGGTCGAAACTACTAAAATGATAGATATATAGACTGGAGTAGGGACAAAGAAGGTGACTGGAGATGGAGAGATAATTATAAGAAGAAAGGAGACAGGTACATTCCACCTAGCAGACGAGATACAAAATTAAGAATGGAAAGAATGCTGACCAAACTAGTGAAGGGTCAATAAAATTAGGAGAACATCCTCAAGGAAAATAAGGTTGATTTTTCAAGGTTAACCCAAAAGGTGGAGTCTCATGCCACTAGTATGAAGTAGTTGGAGCACCAGTTCAATCAAATGTCTACTATGATCAAACAGAAACAACCTATTTCTCTTCCGAATGTAAGAGTTCAAAGTTCAGCAGCTATAAGTCATTGTCTAGATATCACCACTAATTGTGGTGCCACTTATGATGATCCCCATATAGCTACAATTGAGGAGTTGAAGAATGATAGAACTTAGAGTAATGAGACACCAGAAGTAGAGTCTTAGAAGTTAAGATAGGGTGATCATAACTTTAAGTATGATAGTGGTGAGGATTGGGTCGTTGAGATAAATATTCATGTGCACCCTTTAAGTATGACTCCTTCTTTACCGTTAGTAGAAAAGAAAGAAAGAAACCAAAGCAGTCACTATTCCATGTTCTATTGGGCCTTTCAATGTAAAGCAGGCTTTATTTGACTTGGGATCAAGAGTAAATATAATTCCACTGGTTGTTCCAAGTTGTTGCGAATGGGGGATCTCAAACCTATATCCATAAAGTTGTTGATGGCTGACTCATCTATGAAGAAACTAGTGGTGTCTTGTGTGACATAGAAGTAAGGGTGGAATCTTTTAAGTTCCCTATTGATTTTATAGTTCTTGATTGTGAGGTGAATTCCCAAGCCCTTATTACATTAGGTAGACCTTTTCTATTAACTTGTAGGGTATTGAATGATATGGACTTGGGGAGATAACCTTCAAATTGATTGATAAGCAAGAAGTATTTGATATGCGTATGACGGTGCAGGAGCTACACAATATGCTAGTGGTATCTGTAAGAACTATTGGTGAGGATATTATTGTAAAGGCCAGTGCACCAAATGCACCAGGTGTTGATAAGAGACGTGTGGCAGATTGATTTGTGGGGATTTAAATGTTGGATCTAGGATATATGAGGAAGAAGATGGATATATTACGAGAAGAGGTGTGCTCTCACTGAGAGGCACATATTAGTCATCCCTCTAGTTGTATTTTTAATTATTTATCCATCACCTATCATGGTCCCAGACACACTGATTTATTTGCAAAGGATGATCTGGCGATCCCCGTAGTTAGTACAAAAAGAGGCTAAGTGGGGAAATTGTTGAATCTAGACAGGCCATATGAGCAAGCCTTGAAAAGGGCCACCCATGATTTGAAAGAGACTACATTTATTGATAGGCAAAGGTATGCTAAGCTAGCTGTAGTTACATCTTCTCATAGTGCACTACCACCATCATGGCCTCTTCTAGTGGATATACCCCCATCTGGGGAAGATCATGACACCGACGCTTAGTGCGTCCCAGGTATGTTCTCATTTCCCTCTATTTTATTTTAATTCAGTGCATTGAGGACAATGCCCAGTTTTTTGTTGGGGGTGGGACGTACCATAGTCACCACAGGTTTTTGTTGTCATGCTTCTTTTTTCCTGTTTGTCGTGGTATGGTTGCCGAAATGACATGTCTAGGATAATTTGTGTAGTATTGTGTTTTGTTTCATAGTATGTTTTGGTTTTGTGTAATTAGGAGATTTTTAAGTATTTAGGGTAGTAGTCATGTCATTCATTGATTTTTGAGAATAATAATAGCCCTAAAAATTTTGTGTTTTAGATTTGTGTGAATATATATAGTGAACATTGTGGATCATGTTATGGCATTAGAATTAGGGACATGATAATCACATACTAACAATTGCATGAACCAGATAGGTAGTAGCTTGTAATAATGAATTTGTGCTATGCGTGTGTGAGATACTGCCAAGTTCCCTTTGTGTGTTGAATTTAGAACTTGCCTGGTTAGAATTTCCTAGGTTGAAAGATAGTAAGTTAGGACATGATCATAGGCCACTTTTGATTTTAGTCCACTTTTATCCTAAATGACCTTCCATGTGTGAATTGTGTCCCTTGATCCCTGTTGTGAGCCTTGTAGCTTATTTTTCTTATTTCACCTATTCACCTTCCCATTAATGCTATAATGAACTTGTTTTGTCTCTGGTCCTCCTTGGACATTGTGCACCTCAACTCAAGCAAAATGCCTAAGTTGAGGGTGGCTATCATAGGGGTTCAAAGTGTAAAGTAGTTATGAAGAAGGGTAAAATAAGAGAAAAAGTCAGTAGGGCTGGGTGTGGTAGAAAAAGTAAAAGAAAAAAATTGTGAAAAAGTGAAAAAGAAAAGAATAAAATATCATACCCAACCTAAATGTGTAATAAAAATAAAAAAAGAGAAATAAGGGTGGAAAAAAGGAGATTGGCTAGGAAGTGAGACCCCAAGGTTAGGGTAGTGCCAAGGAGGCTTAGTCACTTGATATGTCCATATGTACCATACCAACTCCCAAACCTACATTACAATCCGAGAAAAGTCCTATAGTGATCCTAACTAGACTATCTAAATACTAAGGTAAAGAAAATAAGAGCAAGCCTATGGTATTTGGCATGCATTGATTAGAATTTCTCTTCTGAGGGTGAGTGTCTTTTTACTGTCCTTGCATTGTCTTGCATTATTTCATATGTGTAAGTAGGACATCCTTTTTTTAGGGCACTTGAGTTATATTGCTAGCGATTTACTTATTTTAGAACTGTAACTTGTATATATGAGTGGTTGTCTGTTGCTAATGTAATTGCCATACCTTGATCCCGTTGTTTCACATTGATATGCTTTATGTTCATACACATTTGGTTTTGAAAAATAAGATTAGAGGGGGTGTTGTGTTATGAGCTTTCAGTGTTGACTGACTGCGTTGAATAGCTTAGATTCTCCTATTTAAGCATCGCTTTTGTTTTTATTATGTTTTGTTGCCTGAGGACATGCAAACATTCTAAGTTGAGGTTGAAGATGTGCTAAGGAAATATATCACTTTCTATGCTTAAAACGAAAAAAATATGCATGTTTCCAAGGTCATTTTGTTAAATATGATGGATTTTTGGTATGTTTTGCAAGAAATCATGTTTTGGTTGCTAAGTTCGTGAAAAAGATGGAAAAGGTGTTTTTTGGCTAATTTTTGGAGCAATAATAGATGTTCGAGATATTGTTTGGCTTGTTCGTGATTGAAGCTTGTTAGGGAATGAAAGAAGAGCTGAAAAGATGACTCCTGGCACTTACTAAGTGAACATGTTGACTGCAAGTAGGCAAAGCAAGTGCTAGAAGTCCAAAACCCCCGAGGGCTGACCTACAGGATTTTTTAATCCTGGTACCTGCGCCCTGTACGTACACCCACCCTACTAGCTGTAGTACTTCCTGCGCCGATGGTCAGGTACAAGTAGGGGCCATAAGTGGCCATCGACCCTGTTTTCTCTTATTTTGTTCAGGATTTGGTTTTAAGATTTCCTCATGAACCATAAATACCCTTTATATGTTTTTAGTAGGATTTATACACTTTTGAATCCCATAAACAAATTTTGATTCCAAGATTTGATTTTGATCTTGGGATTCTCTTGTATTGACTTCAATTAATTAATTCAGTTATAGTTGTGTCTTTTCTACTTATTATTATTGTGATTTCATCTATGCTTTCATTATGAATATTGTTGATTTATTCACAAGAATAAGTGGCTAGAAACCCTTATATAGGGTTGTGGAAACCCTGGCAGATTGATGAAGTAGGGAAAGTGTTATTGTTGTTCTAAATCGATACCTATGCATGTATTGCTTTATCTTTAATATAATAGTTTTATTAATGAGTGTACACATTAGGATCCAACCTATATTATTGCTACTTATTCCAAAAGAGGAGTAGTGACTAGGAAAACATAAAGACAATAGTAATTTATTGTTTAGCTGTAGATCCACGCTTCTAGGTTTTATCTTAGTAAGATAGTTTGGTTTCATCTAAAAATTAGAGACTCAAAAGGTAATAATTAATTGGGATCAAGATAAGGATTATTAAGGCAACATCCTGAGACTCAAAACGTAAATGGAGAAATCCTTCCACTCATCCAAAAGACTGTAGAAGGTATATAAATTATTGATTCTATATGCAAGATATCAGGTTGGTTCAACAAAGCACGATAAGCCTAGGAGTTGAGAAGCCAGGGGAAACACAATTCTAGTGTTTACTTACTACTGATTACAAATAAAGTTGATATGTTCTTCTAATTCGACACTAATACTCAAAACCCTAATTTACTTTTCTGGCTCATCCCGTTGATTACAATAATTGAGAGCCGTGAATCCATGTATTCCCTTGGGATTCAACCCCAACCTTTGTTAGGTTACTATATTGGGAAGCGACCGTATCATCTTGTAAGAGAAGGTGTGATAGCCTAAAAGATGCATAAAACCGAAAATGAACACTCAAAGAACAAAAAACAGCAACTACACTGGAAGAAAAACAACACATAGAAAGGAGATGAAGAAGAAGATGATTGCATAAATGTAAAGATAGATAATGAAACATACACCACCTTTAATAATTAGCACCTAATTGTGTATCAAACAACTAGGCACACTTCTCCATGGATGGATAACAATTCATTCTTATGTGAACCAAAGGAATTAACACTCCCTCAATCATACCTTTCTTTCCAAATGAAGAACCCTTCAAATGCATCCAAACAGTCCAAATTTCGGTTTCTACACTGAGCTAAGACTAAGAATTACATTCTAAAGAGTAATCTTTAAATATTCATCTAAGATAATGAGAATGGAAGCTAAAATGCCTATTTGTACTATTACATAACAATTGACAAAACTGCCATTAATGAGGGATTGACAAAAGGGCACCTCTTGAGTGTTGAAACGTAGGGTATAAAGTCAAATTTTCCCTTCAATTTAGGCGCCTATTAAGTGTATAAGTCTTCCTCCTTTCTTCTTTTGACCAAGGTTTAAAAATACTCCAAAAATATCTTCAACTGCTTGCCAATTTCGAAGATTGAACCTTGGAAAACAACTTGTGCTCTTGGTGCTCCTTGATCTTGTATCATCCTCTCCATCTTGAAAGGAATTTTTCCTCAAATTCATATCTTACGAAACCAAAAAGAGAGCAAAACAAACACAAAATCCTCTTGGTAGAAGGGTTAGTATTAGTACAACACTCATATCATCAACCCATGGTTGCTCACACTTGACATACACCCACATATCCTTGGTATTTGATATGAAAAGCTTATCATAAAGGATACCAAAGACATGAATAGCATCATTATCAAAAGTAATTAAGCATGAACCGAAACTACAACTTTCATATCTCAAAAGCATTCTGGGGTCAAATAGGAGTAAAAGACAATGGGTTAAGCCTAGATGACCCACTCATTTCTCTAGGCTACTAAGCGCACAATCACTCAAGGCATTACTCATAATTTTGACATAAACAAGGTCACTATGAACAAGATTAATATCATAGATCTTATTACTCAAGTTCAAAGGACTATGCTCCACATCAGGATCATCATTACAAGCAACAACAAAAACTCAAAAGTTTTCAATCACACTATTCTCATGTTCAAGTAGTAAGATAATTTTAAGAGCACATGGTTCATTATACACATCAGGATACAAGGAAAATACAAAGTTCCACAAAAGCCATGTAGCATTGTAACTCTAAGTGGACCAATAAACAAATGTCCTACCCCTACATAAAACAAATCCAAAACTAGCATGGATATCATCATAAGAAAAGAGATAGTATAGGAAGGCATCAAGTGTAAATAAATCATCCAAGGTGCTATCATCTATAATAATTCTAATGGATTAAAAGGACTTAGAATAAAAGGATGGAATCAAGTTATTTAATCTCATACGGCTCCTTCCTTTCAAATGAAAAATAAACTTTTCATCCACAAGTTGAGATTCAAGTAACTTAAGAACGAGTGTATCAATAAAGGATGCACATGTATAAGAAATACCCCAAAGAGGCAATGACACATTTTCTCTAAGGTCCACAAATATGAAACTATCTTTGAGAAAGAGGTTCCAAATCAGAATCAGGTCACTAAGAAGGGAACTGGGATCAAATGGAAGAAGTAGCCAAGGATATAGGCCAAGACTATACTCATTTTCCCCTAAAGTATCATCCCTAAAATTAGGCATACCCTCTTTATCACCAATAAAAATACCATGAGCAAAAAGTAGGTAGATAAATGTGTCCCGCAAGTCAACTTCAACTATAGGATTCTCATGCATGTACTCACTACTAATCTTAAAATCCTCACTATGAGTATGCTCAACATAAGAAACATATAGAGAAGAGGTAGATAGAATTTCCACACATGAACTACCTTTTTTTCCAAGGGGGTAATCCTCACATAGAAACAAACCACCATGAGTATCAAAGAAATCACAATCAAGGCCATTTTCACAAGAAAAATCATTAATTGACCTTCCTAAATATTGAATCATATCAAGGTCTTTATCACCCAATTTACCATTCTTTACCAAAAGTGGAAGATCACCATCAATAATCGGATGGTTAGCATATCTTCACTCAACCCTATATTCTTGATAGATCTCAAGAAATAGGACAATAAGTGAATCTTAAGCATACCACCTTTCCTATTAAACACATCACATTGCATATTACTAGGGGTTATGCAAGGAGTAATCTCATCAAATTCACACAAGACATCTTTCTTTGAGAGAGGATTAGCATTCAAAGGTAAGAAGTTAAAGCCTACAAGTTCACTCTCAAAAAGATACATATCATTCTTCACATCATTTTCATTTTCATGATTTCTATGAGCAAAACTAACAATAAGACTTTTATCACACAATATACTCAAAGAATCATCTCGAATCTCATGATCAAATCTATCAACATCATCACTAACTTGAGATTCATCAAGCACATCATACATAAACTCAAGTAGTGGAGTAAATTCGTGAGTAAATTTATCATCATTCACATCTTCACTAGTTGTTGGCAACTCACATACCAACGGTTTTCACAAGGGTCAACTAGTGAGTGAATACTCTTGTCACTTGGTAATGGAACCTTATTCAAGCCATAAGATCTAGCACTAGATGGACATAAATCATTCTTATATAAAGAATTAATTTTGTCATCTAAAGGATCAACTAGTTCTTGCGTACTCACAATAAGAGTTTGATCCTTATGCAACCTAAAAACACCAAGAGTATCAAAAAAGGATTATCCATACACTTCTTCACTAAAAAAATCCGAAACTACACCACTTTGGCCACTACTAGCCACATCATAACAATTCACGTTTCTAGGAGTGTAGAAGATAGCTTTGTTACCTTGTAGATCATGGAAAGTGTGTTCTTCACTTGGTTTTGCATTAAGGAAGACATCATGATCCACAGTACAAGGGAATATGTCAAGGTTTCCCTTTGGACTCACTTCTTCATCACTTATCTCAAAATTGGGACTTTCGGCCAACGGGTTGAAGGGAACTTCCTTGGGCTTCTCCTTGGGACTTATAGGGTCTTAAAACTTCACATGAGAAGATAAATAATATGAAAAATGCTAGTATTTGTGTTAGAGAGTAATAAGTATTCATTGTGGACAAGATCCACAATCAAGCCTTTCTTTCTCCTTCCAACTTCACTACGCATGGTTTCTCTTTCCCTTAACCTCTTTTCTTCACACTCTTCTTGTATCTCAATATCAAGCTTCTCTCCATCTTGAGGCTTGGCCTCATTCTCTTTGGATTTTAACTTTTAGAGAGGAGGGATTAGATTTTGTGAAGTGTAGTCTCTTTAGACTTGAAGTGTTTGGACTTGTGAAGGGTAACCTTTGGTCAAGTGAGTTTGGAGCTTGGTAGTTTGGATTTTGAGGTGGCATTTGAGTTTATGGAGGTTTTAGTGGACATATTCTATCCAAACTCGTATTTATTCTAGTTATGTCACCCTTTATTGATTCCTAATCCGTTTGCAACATCTTGTCCATCTTTCAGTAAAGAGCCTCAATCCTAACCAAAATAGTACCAAGAGCATTGTTATTATCCAAGGTTCGGGTTTGTGAACCTTCAGATTCCATGACCAAGTGTACCTAAAAAACAATAAAAACCTACAAAATGAACAAATATGTTAGTTTAATAAACCTCACCACAATCACACTCGGATCTTACCTCACACTTGGTCTTACAAATGTTGAAAATTTAGTAATACTTGGCAAGTGAAGTGAGTGGTGAATATGCTTTGGTCTAGAATCGATTTTTGTTTGATATGAATCAAATAAAAATGATGTACAAACTTGAACTAATAAACTACTACAAATTTAAAAATGAGAAAAGCACATAAAAATTGAAAACATAAAACATACAGACTCTAATCTAATTACCAAACTAGTAGGTACTTACTAGCTTACTAATTAGGGATAGAATTAACTTATAAGAAACTAGAATAAAAAATTTGAAACTAATAAATCTAACTAAGAACTCAATTTTGGTCGTTGAGCTATGATGACGTGGCATTTAATGATTGGACATTGAGTTTTCAAAAATTTTTCAACCTAAAATTCCAAGTCTTGACCTAGAACACCTTTGGAGAATAAGAATTTCATTTTGGACGAAAAATTGAAGGTTTGAAAGCCTTTTTGGAGTTTCAAATGAATTCAAAAACAATGGCCCCCCATTTGTACTTGGAATTGTACTTTGATTATTCCTTTGTATTTTCTTTCTTTTGGATGACTGTGACTATACCAAGGAATATTCCTTCACAAACACCAAGTACACCCTCTATCTTCCTTCTTTTTGGATCAAATGCACCTCTTGAATATTCTTCTCCAACAAGATATAATGAAGGTTAAATAAAAAGATGAATATTTAAGAGTTGACCAAAGTTTGACCCTCTATCAAATGAACCCCAAATCTAGATTTTCTTTTAGATCTAGGTTTCTTAGGCCAATATGGACTCAAATATCAATAAACCAACAGCAACCAAAGGCCAAAATATTAAGACCACACAGATCTAGGTCCCAAAAAGGCCTCAACATACTGATCCTAAGTCATCTCTACAAAATCAAGAGGTGTGCTATTAATAAGTGGACTCCATGAATACTTGGTTGTATTTCTCAACTGGTATATAGTATAAGTAACCCCATGTAACTCAAGTGAACTAAGGTTATGCAATTTCTCATAACAATAAATCAAGAAATCATTGTCATCCTCGCATATAACACCATTGAACCTAGGAGGACCCAAATAAATGAATCTCTCAAACCTCATCTGATTCTTAGAAGACATACTATACTCGCAATGATAGAAAGCATAATAAATTTGGATGGATGAGATCCCTCTAGATTAGGAAACATAGAAAAGGGATAAACTTCTGATTTAGAATACCATACATAGATGCGGAAACTAAAGGAGGAACAACAGTAGGAGTTTGTAAAGTACCATAAGCAGAGGTCGATATCATTAGAGGATCCACACTCGAAACCAAACAAACACCATAGGAACACTTTGGCACAGATAAAGGTACAATACTCAGAGCTGGAGTAACACCAGGAGCACTCAATACAATAATTGTGATGTCTAAGCTATACCTTGATACAAGCACAAGGAGCACCAAGAGCACAAGCTATTATCCAAGGTTCAAGCTTCGGAATTAGCAAGCAGTTGAAGACCTTTTTGGAGCATTTTGAAACCTTGGTCAATAGAATAAAGGAGGACTTATACACTTAATAGGCACCTTAATTGAAGGATAAATTTGACTTTATACCCTACATTTTAACACTTAAGAGGTGCCCTTTTCTCTAGCCCTTATTAAGGGCATTTTTGTCAATTATTATGTAATAGTATAAATAGATATTTTAGCTTCCATTCTCATTATCTTTGATGAATATTTAAATATTACTCTTTAGAGTTTAGTTCTTAGTCTTAGATTCGTGTTATCTTAGTGTAGAAACCAAAATTTGGAGTGTTTGAATACATTAAAAGGGTTCTTCATTTGTGTTGAACATTTGGCAAGAAAGGTGTGATTGAGGGAGTGTGAATTCCTTTGGTTCTCCTAAGAAGTAAGTGTTCTCCATCCACGTGAAGTGTGTCTAGTTGTTTGATGCACAATTAGGTGCTAATCATTAAAGGTGGTGTATGTTTCATTATCTATCTTTACATTTATGCAATCTTCTTCTTTATCTCCTTTCTATTGTTGTTTTCTTCTAGTGCAGTTGCTATTTTTTGTTCTTTGAGTGTCCATTTTTGGTTTTACCCATCTTTTAGGCTATCATCCGGTATCAAATCCTTGGTTAGGGTTGTTCCTATATCCCTAAATCTTGGTTTTAGTGTCCTTATTAAGAAAATCTCACAAAAAAAAAGTCAAAAATTTGAAAATTTCAAAAAAATTGTGTATTGTCTTGTTGTGTTGTAGATCTGAACATAAAAACTTAGATCTACATGATTTTTCTTTGTTTTGGAAGTTTCTTGTGTTAGATTCTTGTTCTCTAACACCTAGGAAGTCTAGATCTACACTTGGAACATGATTTGGTTGAATTTGAGTTAATACCTCCATGAATATCGCATTTTGAAGCTTTTGGGATATTACCATGCCTTGTATAGATATTTTTATGATAGCATTGCAATCTAGTCTAAGAATATTCAAGATTTAGAAGTTCATGAAGGGGTTTGATGTTTCTCTTCAGCTAGCTACGACTCAAATGGTAGTGTATAGAGTATCATTTCAGTGTATAGTGGATAATGCTAGGATGATTGAGTCTATTCCACGAGGGTTCCAGGGAGGTTCTAAGAGGGTGTGCCATCAGGGCAAGCTTCGAGGTCACACTCTTAGGGCATTGAGTTGTAGGTGACAAAAGAGTTCTAAAATAAGGCATAGGTAACACAAGACTTAATAATTGAGTGTATGTGGCAATTACTTTATTATGGATTAAGAAATTTTGAGAAATTTAAAAATAACCCACAGGTTTTTTAATTTACACTTTGATCCAAATGTTAGTTAATATAACAGAAAACGGAAAGTAAAAAAGTATGTTTCTCTTTCTTCTCATTCGTTGTTGTTTTCTCTCTCTTCACTATTATTGTTGTTCATTATTGTTGTTGCTTTATTATATTCTTCATCTTCTATTTTATTATCATTATCTTCTACTTCATTTTCATCTTCATCTTGTTCTTGTCGACCATTGTTGTTGTTGTTACTACTGCTACTATTGACCAATTTCTTTGGTCAATTTTGTTTCCTACATCACTTTCCACTTTGGCATTACTACATAGGTGACTTTGGTAAGTAAAATTATAATTTTTATTCAAATATGTCATCTGGGTACACGGTTACTACTGTTTTTTCCAACAATGGATAGAACCCGATCATGAATCCAACATAAGTGCCCACAATTTAAATAGATCACTCATCTGGTGCATCAGATGAGTAGTTTGTTGCAATATAAGACTCATATGTTGGATTTATGCTTATGCTTCTATAGTGCCCATAATATGAATCGAACAGATGGGTAATCTATTGCAACAGAAGATTTATCCGTTGTAACAGACTAGTTATCTATTGCAATAGACTAGTTATCTGTTGTATTGTACTGATTATCTGTTGTATCAGACTGATTATTTATTGCATCAGACTGCTTATCTATTGCAACATATGAGTAATTTGTTGTAACAGATGATTAATCTGTTTGGAACAATACAAATCATCCTCTGCCACAAACCCAATAAATAACCAATATATTTCAACTCTTGCTATTGCTACTATATTAAAATTATTCCTTACGTCCAATCGTCGACATATTTGTTGAGAAGATAATAGATAGAATAAAAATTAAATACTCCCTCCGTCTCAAATTACCCGTCCCAAATTTCCTAATTTGATTTCTCATTTTACTTATCTTTTTCATTAATCAAGCAGAGACTAAAAAAATTCCATGTTTTACCCTTTGCATTAATTACTTTTTCTTCAAATTAAAATGTAAACACCATTTAATAGGGGTATTATGGTAAACTAGTCATGCTATTAATTATTTTACTTAATTAATATGGCATCTTAATTTGGGACGGGTAATTTGAGACAGAGGGAGTATGAATTAAAATATCAAAGTCATATAACAGACTAGTTATCTATTACATTAGACTAATTATCTGTTGCATTAGACTGCTTATCTGTTGCAACATATGAGTAATTTGTTTGGAACAACACAAGTAAGCCCCTGCCACAAACCCAATAGATAACTAATATATTTCAACTCTTGTTATTGCTACTGGATTAGAAATTATTCCTTACATCTAATCGTCGACATGTTAGTTGAGAACATAATAGAAAGAATGAAAATTAAATATAAATTAAAACGTCAAAGTTGATCAAACATAATTTTTTTATTAAATATAAATAAATAAAAATATATATACATAGACTAAAATAAAAAAAATTGAATTATTATTATTATTATTGCCAGCCGGCCAATCTTCAACCGGTAGCAGCAAGGCCCTCCTCAACCTGCGGATCTCATGGAGCATCCTTGATCTAACTGCTCCCAATTCCTATTGCAGGTCACAAACCTGCATCCGAAGTTCATTCACGGCATCTTTCAAAAAAGCAGCATCCTACACTGGATCAGCCATATTTAGAACACATATGAATTGACAAAAAAAAATAAAAACAAAAGTAAACAAGAGAATATTCAAATGTAATACAACGTATACTACAAATTGGCAAGAAAAAAACTTACCTGAGTCAGGGAAGAGAAAGTGGGAGAATGTGTAATATTAAAGACAAGATGCCATAAATAAATTGAGTGTAGTTGTAGTTGAATGAACGATTGAGTAAGGAGGGACCTATTTATAGAGGATTGAATTTGAATGAATGGCAAAAGGCGCGACTGTTCACCTCTATTTATTAATTACAATTTTTATTATTGTGAAAAGTTATGACTTAATTAAATTAAGAAATATTGTGATAAGTCATGACTTTTCAAATTATTATTATTAATTAGTTCTTTTCAAGAACTGTTTTTATTGAGTTGTGACAATAGATTCTATATTTTTTGCATCAGATAACTCATCTGTGACAACAGATATATCATCTATTGCAACAAATAGATAACATGTTGCATCAAATAATTTATCCGTTGCAACATATAATCTAATTGTTCACCTTCATTTATTAATTATATTTTTTGTTACTGTGAAAAGTTATGACTTAGTTAAATTAAGAAATATTGTGATAAGTCATGACTTTTTATATTATTATTATTAATTAGTTCTTTCCAAGAACCACTTTTATTGAGTTGTGATAATAGATTCTATATCTGTTGCATCAGATAACTCATCTGTGACAACAGATTGTAACAAATATAAAACATATTACATCAGATAATCTATCTGTTACAGCATATAATCTATCTTTTTAAAAAAAAATTATAAACATATCATTAATCCAAATTTGCGGACTTTTTTATTATATAAATTAACAAAATAGGTTTTAAAAGAAAAATATTTTCTGTGAAAAGAAATGGCGCCTATTTAATATTAACGTCAATTATTCAAATTAAATAATCATTTTTTATAATTATAAATTGAGTTTATCATTTATTTCCTTATTATTTTTTGTGAAAAGAAATGACTTAATTAAATCAAAATGGTGAGGTTTTTATTATTATGACAAGTCGTGACTTTTCATCTTATTATTATTAAATAACCTTTTTCTTAATTTAAAAATTGAAGACACTTTTTCAAAAACCGTTTCTTTAATAAAATAATAACCATTTTTATTGAGTGCCAACAACACATTGTATATACATTGCATCAGATAAACCATCTGTTGAAATAGATATACCATCTATTACAACAAATTGACCATCTATTTTAATAGCTTTTTTTATTTCTTTTAACAGTTAATACATCAGTCGCAACAAATGGGGAATTTGATGTGTTGAATGTATTTTAGACAAAAAGTCACGACTGTTCACATTTTTCTTAACAATCATCATATAAGTTAATTAATCCAATATTGTGACTTTTTTATTATATAATAAATAAATAATTTAAAAAAATAAATTTAAAAGCAAAAATGGTGAAAAGTCACGATCAGTTATTAAAATTAAACAGCCGTTCTTTTACGGTTATAAATTATGTTTATCATTTATTACCTTATTATTTATTTACGAACCATTTTTCATAGTAAATAATCAAAAAGTCGTGTCTTTTTCACCCTCTCAATAACAATAACAATCCTTTTTTATTATCAACATATGATCCATCTGTCGCATCAGATTAATTTCTGTTGCCACAAATGCTCAATCTCTACCACCAACCATCAGTATGTTGAGAATAAAGAATAAACAAAATGATAATTAAATATTAAATAAGAATTAAAAATTCAAAGTCGACCACCAAACATAGATTTTTGAAACCCTTGGATAGATTCGATATACAAAAGGCGAAAAATACACACACTAAAAGAAAAAACATAACCTAATTATTATTACTACTAATACTATTATCATTATTATTATTATTATTACTATTATTGTCAACCAGACAATTTTTATCCGGCAGCAGCAGGGCCCTCCTTAGCCTTGCTCTGAAGTCGGTCAATCCCTCTAGAGTTCATCAAACTGCTTTTGAAGTTCCCACAAGGACTTGATATGAATCTTCTTGTATGAATCTGGATCAACCATATTTGTAAGTGTAGTAGAATGAATAAGTAAGAAGGGACCTATTTATAAATGATTAAATTCGAAGGGGTTACTCAAAAAGCCACGACTATTCATCCCTTAATTAAATAAAACTGGTGACTTTTCAAATATGTAAATTAAAAAAGTGGATCTACATACAACATTTTATCTTTTATTGTATTTCGGAAAGAAAAGAAAATTTCTTTAAAATAACTTTAACAGATAGGTAATCTATTGTAAAATATATTCTATTTGTTAGATAACATACAACATATTGACAATCTGTTGCAACAGATGGATATATCTTTTTAATTTTTCTAAACAGATATGTCATATATTGCAACAGATTGATCATTTGTCGTAATATATGTCTGCAATTGTTTGATAATTTAAATGATGTGGAATCTGTTGCAACTTGTTAGTCATTTGTTTATTCAAATTAAGCCATAGATGGGCTAGGAAGAATAAGGGACGTGCAGATGGATAGATCTACTATCATATGCAGGAGTTAAGTATTACTGATAAGGTCATCAGGACAACACACATAAAGTATAATATTTTTATGAATACAGTTTTTAACCGATTAGGCATTGATCAAATAAGATCCTGCATTGTAAAGTTAAGTTTGATGGGTTCAAATTGATAAGGCTGAGGTCCCTATGAATATCGTGCAGATACCCTGTTATGAATTACAGATGGTTGTTGATCATGTTTATGTGTGTCAAATTTTGAGAAGGGATCAATATTTAGTGTCATTGTAGAGATCCAATAGCGATTGAACTTAACTTTAAGTGTGCATTGGAATATGAGAAGGCCTTCAAAGCCTCTCACTATATCAAACAAGAATGGAAAACCAATAAAAATTCCCTTTGCCCAAATTTATATGGAAGGGTTGTTCGAGAAGATAATTATATGCTAGAAGGAGCCGAAGGAGAATGTCTGCAAAGGAAAGGGGAGTTGATAAAAGACTATATCATCTGAAAGCTAATTGAAAAGGAGACATAGGGTAGAAAGGAACGTCTAGCGAATTTGGAAGATGAAACTGACTTAAAACATGAGAAATCTAAATCAAGTGCAAATATGAAAGGGTATCCAATAATTTAAATACGTCTGTTGTTTCTCTGAAAGAAAAATAATGCAAATAGACAGGCTAGGGAGTTGTGACTAGCTAGCGTGGTCAGGAATATCACCTGTATAAAAAATAGCAGAAGACCAAGAAAGCATCCTTACGGGTATCGAGGGTTGAAATTATGTACAATAAGTCTAGAAAACTTATGCCAATAGAAGCTATAATTAAAATAAGGAATATAAGCTAAGGTAGCAATTTCTGAATTTTAAATTACATCCCATGCCTTTTTGTTTGGGGTTCTGATTAGGTCTACTGTTGTTGACCTGATCAGAATCACAAACAAGATTGAAAGTCATATTGAGTATTATTACTCCCTTAGAAATATGGATTAATTGATTGTGTTTTCTTGCCTTAGCATGCTTTCAATATTTCTTGGAGAAGATCAGAGGCTTGCTATAGTATGTGAATCCTAATAATTTTCAAGCTTGGCTCCAGCTTGCCAATTTGGTATCAAGCTTATTGTTGCCATCTTTGAAGTTGGAATAGAGATCTTGGTCTCTTGTGAGCTTGATCAGGTACACTTTCTCTTTTGAAGTTGTGACTTGTATAAGGCCTTCAGAACACTTTCTTAAAAATCTTTAAAGGATACACAAAGGTTCGCTATGTTTGTTTAAGGTCAAAATATATTAATGCACAGTAAAGATGTGGTCCCAACAGTTGAATAGCTCACTTTTTTCAAACATTGCTCAATATAGCTTGCTCAACCAACCTTTAAGGGGTTTGATAAATTAATAAGCAATGAGTTACATAACGTTTGATCTAAATTGACTCTACCAAGCCTATTAAATGTTACATAACTCTAGGCTCAGTACCCTATAAAAAAACTTTGCCCAATTTAGTGGACAAATCAAACGAGCTAAATCTCTTAGCCTTTTTGTTGAATGCTTTTCTCCAATATAGATGACAACATATTTGCCATGTAAAAGTCTACATAGTCAGTAAATATTCTTGCCAAAGAAAAAGTCTTTAGAAGGCATCAATAGTAATCTCTCAATATCAAGTGATATTGAGAGATTACTAGTCATGCCTTCTAAAGACTTTCGCCCTGGAAAGTCAAACATTTTCTCCTTATTGAGATACTACTCATAGAAGACAGGTAAGTTGCAGCCATAAACCTTAATCATTCCTTCATCGAGTAGTATCTCAATAGTGAGAAAATATTTTACTTGCCAGAACGAAAGTCTTTAGAAGGCATGACTAGTAATCTCTCAATGTCACTTGATAATGAGAGATTATTATTGATGTTTTCTAAAGACTTCCGCTCTGACAAGAATTTCTAGTTATGGTGTAGACTTTTTCATGGCGGATATCTTGTCCTTTATATGGGAGAAGAATGATCAGCAGAAAGGTTGAGAGATTGCTCTCATTTGATTTGTGCACTAACTCAGGAAAAGTTTTTTATAGGGTAATGAGCTTGGATTTATGTAACATTTGATAGGCTTGGTAGATTCAGTTTAAATCAAACATTACGTAACTCCTTTCTTATTAACTTATGAAATACCTTGAAGGTTGGTTGATCAAGCTGCATTGAGCAATGCTCGATAAAAGTGAGCTATTCAACTGTTGGGACCACATCTTGACTGTGCATCAACACATTTTGACCTAAAAACATATATAACTACCCTACATATATCCATTAAGGCTTCTGAAGAAAGTATTTTGAAGGCTTTCTACAATGCCACTGTAATACCCTGAGAAATTTTTCATTGAAATTTTGTGCATAAATGTGTTTGGTTCTATCTTCTAGAATGAATTATGAATTTTTTGTATGGAATGTCTTAGATTATGACCCACCATTGCGTAGATTATCAAATAATATTTTCAATGATATGCGGATCATCTAAAACGGACACCCGAGCGACGAGTTATGAACATTCCGATCGAACCGTGAATAGTAGTGAAAAGTAAAACGTGCAGGAAAAAGTATTGAGGCCTGGCGTATTTTTGCTCCAACTTTAAACAATCATAAATCCTTGTAAATAATGATGTGATATACTATATATCAATGGAAAGATTTGCGAGTCCTCTTTCCAATGAAATTGGTTTTATCCAATTTGTCTATTGGAGTAAAAAGTTATGGTCGATCTACTTCAGCCTATCAAAAGCGAATTTTTGAGTCAACTTCAAACGATCATAACACCTCGTACACAATGATCTAGGTGAGATACTATATATCAACAGAAAGATATGAGAGTCCTCTTTCTAATAAAATTAGTTTCATCCAGTTTGGATATCAGAGTAAAACGTTATGGTTGATCTACTGCAGACTATACCCTCACCCAAAATCCATCCAAAGCCTGTTAGAAGCATTATATATTATATTTCATCAAATTCCCTCAAAAAGAAAACCCTAAGCTCCTACTTCCAACTTCAAGAACCTCCAAAGTTCACCATTAATTCTGCAAATTTATTCAAGATTCCAAGTTTCTAGTTCAAGAACTCCAAGAACCATCATTCAAAGCATGATTAACATCTCAAAAATGAGTATCGATCTAAAGTTTATCATTCAAGGTATGTGGGGTTTTTCAATAAGAACTCTCTTTCGTTTTTGTGCTCAAAAGTAATTTTCTTTACAAAGGCATGATTTTTATTTGATTTTTACGAATTTGAAGCATGAACCCATATCTTATGATGATTATTATTAAATCTTGATATTTATGATTTTGAAAGATGAATTTACATGTCTGGAGATATAAAGCATAAATCTTGAATGATATTTATCATGATTTTGATATTTGGGCCGTGAATCCCCATTGGAAATTGTATTTTTTTTTTAGAAAGTGTGAATTATAAGTACATTGATGTTGAATATTTGAGATAATTTGAATGATTTGACCTTTTGGTCTTAATGGAGTTGTTTTGAACTCGAGTGTGAAAGAAATCCACAACGTGGTTGATTTTGATAGATGGGAAGCATGATGGCTACCGATGTATATTTATATATTTATAAAGCGACCTTACTTTCCTAAAACTATGTGCCCCCATAGGAGTGAGCCTAAGGCTGATTTATATAGTGATCACTAGTTTGTTTGGATTTGATATCGATAGTCCTACTCCGATGGCAAAGATAGGAATGGCTCTCCCCAACGTGGGTTGTATGTTGGACTCCATGTAGCTCACATGGTTTATATCGGTTATAGGATCTCCCAGTGTGTGTGTGTTTCCTTGTGTCTATGGTAAATGGTGAAGTGATTTGAAGGTGGAATTGTGAAATTTATTCTTTCGAAAGATTTAAATGATATTTACATTATAAGAATTGATATTCTTGATGAACTGAAAGTGATTGACAAATTATATGATGACTCA
>NC_061118.1:75701177-75730520 GCF_002878395.1 Capsicum annuum | reverse complement strand
TGATTGATATTCTTGATGAACTGAAAGTGATTGACAAATTATATGATGACTCATATGTGTTATTATACTTATTTCATCCTCTCATGATTATGATGATTTTCTTTGGGCTATGTGAGTCTTTTATACATCTTGCATATTTCTTATAAATATTTATGATGATGATGTTTATACAACTACATACACCCCCATATACTCGGTTCCTTTCCATGGTACTGATCTACATCTTCGAATGTGGGCTGCATTTTCTCAGAATATAGGTTCAGGTGCTCAGTTCTAGGTTTGACAGTGATTTTTCGGGCATGCTATTCTACATCATCTGTTGTGGTGAGTCCTCATGTTCTGAGGATGTGATGTCTAATGTTGGTTTCACGAAATTGTTTACATTTGATAACTGAGTATGAGTTAGTTGGGGCATGTCTCAATGGCTCGCTGGTTTTATTGATTTTCTTAGAGGCTTGTCAGACTAGTATATATGTTGGGAGTTGACTAATAAGTCATATTTTGTTATCTTTCTGAAATTCTTTTATTCTTGGATGATGATTACTCTGTTTATATTTAAGGGTTATTTATGGAAACCCCGTTGATTCGTGTTGAACTGAATGAAAATAGCTCAAAGGGTTAGCTTGGGGCTACTCGTAGCCTCAAGCATCATGTGATGATCTGGGACCCATTTTTAGGGCATTACAAACTTGATATCAAAGACTAAGGTTTTAAGGTATCCTAGGGAGTCTGACAAGCCGCGTTAAGTAGAGTCTTGATCATCGGTGAGTAGCACGCCACATCTATGAGCAAGAGGCTACAAGACGTTTTAGGAAAAAGTGTGATTCTTTCTTTCAGAAGTCTATCGTGCTTAAAGTGTCTCTCTGCTATTGGTTCATGCTCTTCTCTTTCATAAATATGCCTCCACATCGAGCGAGAAGAAATAATGATGGTCTGGGAATTCTGTGTCACCCAAGAGTCATTTTATCTCTTTCCTCAAAGCTAGAAAGCTTATTTCCAAGGGGTGTATTTACCATTTGGTCAGAGTTAAAGACACTAAGTCTAAGACTCCAACTCTCCATTCTGTTAACATTGTCAATGAATTTTCTAATAGCTTTTTGGATGATCTCCCAAGGATACCTCCTGATAGAGAGATAGAGTTTGGGATTGATCTTCTTCCCAATACTCAGCCCATATTTATTCCTCCTTAAGGAGTTGAAAGAGCAACTCAAAGATCTACTAGATAAGGGTTTCATAAGGCCCAGTGTTTCTCCTTGGGGTGCTTCTGTGTTGTTTGTGAGAAAGAAAGATGGCTCTTTGCGTATGTGCATTGATTACCGCCAACTGAATAAAGTCATCGTAAAAAATAAGTACTCCCTTCTGAGAATAGATGATTTTTTTGACCAATTGCAAGGTGCAAGTTATTTCTCAAAGATAGACCTTCTTTCTGGCTATTATCAACTCAAAGTTAGGGAGTGTGACATCCTGAAAATCGCTCCAAACTTGTTATAGCCATTTTGAGTTTCTTGTTATGTCTGTCGTGTTAACTAATGCCCCAGTAGCTTTCATGGACCTCATGAATTGAGTGTTCAGACCATATTTGGATATGTTTGTCATAGTGTTCATCGATGATATACTGGTGTACTCCCGTAATAAGGATGAATATTCTGATCATCTCTGAACTGTTTTGTAAACCCTTAGAGATCACAAGTTGTTTTCCAAGTTTAGTAAGTATGAGTTTTAGCTTAGGTCAGTTCCTTTTCTAGGTCATACCATTTCTTCCGGGGGTATTAGAGTTGATCCCCAAAAGACCAAAGCTGTTAGAAATTGGCCTAAACCTATTTCTCCGACTGATATCCAAAGTTTCTTGGGTTTAGCTGGTGATTACCATCATTTTTTTAAGGGTTTCTCCTCTATAGCATCTCTTATGACTCGATTGACCCAAAAAAAAGTGAAGTTCTTATGGTCCGAATCTTGTGAGAAGAGTTTTCAGTAGTTGAAGACTCGACTCACTTCAGCCCCTGTTTTGACTTTGCCTGATGGTGTTGATGGTTTTGTGGTGTACTGTGATACTTCGAGAGTTAGGTTGGGTTGCGTATTGATGCAGAAGGGTAAGGTGATAGCTTATGCTTCTAGACAGTTGAAACCCCATGAGAAAAATTACCCCACCCATGACCTTGAGTTGGCTGCTATTGTATTTGCTTTAAAAATCTGGAGACACTATTTGTGTGGTGTTCATGTTGATGTTTTCACTGATCATAATAGTCTATAGTATGTGTTTACCTAGAGAGAATTGAATCTTAGGCAGAGACGATGGTTAGAATTATTAAAGGACTATGATATGAGTGTGTTGTACCATCTGAGCAAGGCCAATGTTGTGGCAGATACCCTAAGTAGAGTGTCCATGGGTAGTGTTTTGCATGTGGTAGAAGGTAAGAAAGAGTTGGCTCGTGATGTATATCATTTGTCTAGATTGGGGGTAAGGTTGTTTGACTCTACTGAAGGTAGTATAGGGGTTCAGAGTAGTTCTGAATCCTCCTTGGTTTCGGAAGTGAAGGAAAAACAATACTTAGATGCTAGTTTGGTCAGACTGAAGGAGTTAATCAAGGACCGAAAAGTAGAGGTTTTTTCCCAAGAGGGAGATGGTGTATTGAGATTGCAGGGTAGATTGTGTGTCCCGAATGTTGATGATCTGAGACAGAGGATTATGGCTGAAGCGCACGGGGCATGATATTCTATTCATCCTGGTGCCACCAAGATGTACTGAGACGCGGGAAATTTATTGGTGGAGTGGCATGAAGAAAGATATAGTAGCGTTTGTAGCTAAGTGTGCAACATGCCAACAAGTTAAGTTTGAACACCAAAGACCTGGTGGTATGATGCAAGAGTTTAGTATTCGCACCTGGAAGTGGGAAGAGATAAATATGGACTTCATGATTGGTTTACCTCCTTCCCGATGCCATAATGATGTCATTTGGGTTGTGGTTGATAGGTTGACTGAGTCTGCTCATTTCTTGCCTGTTCATATACTGCTGAGGATTACGCTAGATTGTATATCCAAGAGATAGTCAGACTACATGGAGTTCCCTTGTCTATCATTTTGGATAGGGGTACTCAGTTCACTTCATAATTTTGGAAATCTTTTCAGAAGGGTCTTGGTACCCAAGTGTTTTTGATTTCTGCTTTTCATCCGCAGACCGATGGTCAGGCTGAGGGATCATCCAAACCTTAAAGGATATGTTGTGAGCTTGTGCACTTGACTTTAAGGGAAGTTGGGATGATAACTTACCATTGATAGAGTTTGCTTATAATAACAGTTCCCACTCTAGTATTGGCATAGCTCCATTTGAAGCCTTATATGAGGGGAAGTGTAGATCACCCATAGGTTGGTTGGAGATGGGTGAAGCGGTTGTTAGTGGTCTTGATTCGGTATTTGAGGCTATGGAAAAAGTTAAGTTGATTAGGGAAAGGTTGAAAATTGTGCAGAGTCGTCAGAAGTCATATGCGGATGTTAGAAGGAGAGATCTTGAGTTTGAAGTTAGTGACCTAGTGTACCAAAAAATTTCACCCATGAGGGGGGTGAAGAATTCGGAAAGAAGGGGAAGCTTAGTCCCCGTTATGTTGGTCCTTACAAAATTCTTTGCCGTGTTGGTAAGGTAGCTTATGAGGTCGAGTTGCCTTCCGAGTTGTCCTCTGTTCATCCAAAATTCCATGTCTACATACTTAGAAATCATATTAGCGATGCTGTGGTAGTGGATTCCTCTGTGAGTGCTGACATTCAAGAAAATCTTTCTTTTGATGAGATTCCTGTTGAGATTCTTGATTTCAATGTTCGAAGACTAAGGAACAAAGAAGTTTCCTTGGTCAAGGTGTTTTGGTGAAACCAATCTGTTGAGGGTGCAACTTGGGAAGCTGAGGCGGATATGCGATCCAAGTACCCGCACCTATTTTCCGCGAACTCTGATCAAGCCGAAGGTACCGTTTTTTCCTAAATCATGCACTTTTGATAAAAATTTGCAGCAATTCAGCTGTCATTTATTATGTGTTCAGCTATAGTTTCTTGAATTTATGCATTCTATGTAGCATTTGAAGTAAGAAACGATGTGGTGATGAGTCTAACGAATGGTTTCATCTGTATGCTCTATTCCCTACCTAATCTTGGCATGTCTAGCATTATTCGAGGATGAATGTTTCCAAGGGGAGGATGATGTAATACTCTGGGAAATTTTTTGTTGAAATTTTGTGCGTAAACGTGTTAGGTTCTATCTTCTAGAATGAAGTATAAATTTTTCGTGAAGAATGTCTTAGATTTAACCCACCATTACGTAGAGTATCGAATAAGGTTTCCAATGATATGTGGATCATCCAAAATGGACACCCAGGTGACGAGTTACAAACATTTCGATCGAACCGTGAATAGTAGTGAACAGTAAAACGTGTAGGAAAAAGTACTGAGGCCTGGCGTATTTTTGCTCTAACTTTAAACGACCATAACTCCTTGTACATAATGATCTGGGTGATCTACTATATATTACCAGAAAGTTCTGCGAGTCCTCTTCCCAATGAAATTGGTTTCATCCAATTTGTCTATCAGAGCAAAAGGTTATGGTCGATCTACTTCAGCCTACCAAAAGTGAATTTTTGGGTCAACTTCAAACGATCATAACTCCTCGTACACAATGATCTGGGTGAGATACTATATATCACCGGAAATATATAAGAGTCCTCTTTCTAATAAAATTGGTTTCATCCAATTTAGATATCAGAGTAAAACGTTATGGTTGATCTACTTCAAACTATCAAAACAGTCCACCAAAGGACAGATTCGAGAATTATTTGATTTTTAGGGGCGTTTTGGTCATTCCCCCTCACCCAAAATATGTCCAAACCCTATATTAAATTCTATTAGAAGCATTATATGTTATATTTCATCAAATTCCCTTAAAAAGAAAACCCTAAACTCCTACATCCAACTTTAAGAACCTCCAAAGTTCACCATTAATTCTGCAAATTTATTCAAGATTCCAAGTTCCTAGTTCAAGAACTCCAACAACCATCATTCAAAGGCAGGATTAACATCTCAAAAACGAGTATCGATCTAAAGTTCATCATTCAAGGTATGTAGGGTTTTTCAACAAGAACTCTCTTTCGTTCTTGTGCCCAAAAGTAATTTTCTTTACAAAGGCATGATTTTTATTTGATTTTTACGAATTTGAAGCATGAACCCATATCTTCTGATGATTATTATGAAATCTTGATATTTATGATTTTGAAAGATGAATTTACATGTGTGGAGATATAAAGCATAAATCTTGAACGATATTTATCATGATTTTGATATTTGGGTCGTGAATCCCCATTGGAAATTGTATTTTTTTTTTAGAAAGTGTGAATTATAAGCATATTGATGTTGAATATTTGAGATATTTTGAATGATTTGACCTTTTGGTCTTAATGGAGTTGTTTTGAACTCGAGTGTGAAAGAAATCCACAACGTGGTTGATTTTGATAGATGGGAAGCATGATGGCTCCCGATGTATATTTATATATTACTGAAATTATTTTACTATGGATTGTCTTTGAAATGATCTGAGCTAAGTCTGGGAGAAATCTTTAGCTCCGAGTGGGAGGTATAAAGCGACCTTACTTCCCTAAAACTGCATGCCCCCGTAGGAGTGAGCCTGAGGCTAATTTATATAGTGATTACTAGTTTGTATGGATTTGATATCGATAGTCCTACTCCGATGGCAAGGATAGGACGGCTCTCCCCAACGTGGGTTGTATGTTGGACTCCATGTTGCTCACATGGTTTATGTCGATTATAGGATCTCCCAGTGTGTGTGTGTTTCCTTGTGTTTATGGTGAATAGTGAAGTAATTTGAAAGTGGAATTGTGAAATTTACTCTTTCGAAAGATTTAAATGATATTTACATTATGAGAATTGATATTCTTGATGAACTGAAAGTGATTGACAAATTATATGATGACTCACATGTGTTATTGTACTTATTTCATCCTCTCATGATTATGATGATTTTCTTTGGGCTATGTGATTCTTTCATACATCCTGCATATTTCTTATAAATATTTATGATGATGATGTTTATAAAATTGCATACACCCCATATACTCAGTTTATTTCCATGGTACTGACCCGCATCTTCGGATGTGGGCTGCATTTTCTCGGAATATAGGTTCAGGTGCTCAGTTCCAGGTTCGACAATGATTCTTTGGGCAAGTTGTTCTACATCCTCTGTTGTGGTGAGTCCTTATGTTCCAAGGACGTGATGCCTGATGTTGGTTTCACGAAATCATTTACATTTGATAATTGAGTATGAGTCAGTTGGGGAATGTCTCAATGGTTCGCTGGTTTTATTGATTTTCTTAGAGGCTTGTCAGACTAGTATAGATGTTGGGAGTTGACTAATAAGTCGTATTTTGTTATCTTTCTGAAATTCTTTTATTCTTGCATGATGATTACTCTATTGATATTTGAGGGTTATTTATGGAAACCCTGTTGATTCGTGTTGAACTGAATGAAAATGGCTCAAAGGGTTAGCTTGGATCTACTCGTAGCCTCAAGCACCGTGATGCTTCGGGACCTATTTTAGGGGCGTTACAGCCACAACTTTGAAGATAGTGTTCCTGATCGAGCTAACAAACAATTAGGAACTATATAAAAACTCTAAAGACAACGACAAGATTGAATACCAAATCAGAAATCTGGAGGCAAGCTTGAAAATTATCAAAATTCACATACAACAGCAAGCCTCTAATCTATTCCAAGATATGTTGAAAGTATGCTAAGGCTACAATACATAATCAATTATATCCATATTGCTAAGTAAGTAATGATACCCAAACTGTCTTTCAATCTCGATTGTGGTTTCGATCAAGTCAACAGTAGTGAGCCTAATCGAAAACACAAACAAGAAGGCATGTGATGCAATTTAAAATTCAAAAATTGACGCTTTCTCTTAGATTCCTTGTTTAACTACAATTGCTGTTGGTGTAAGTTTTATAGACTTATTGTATATCATTTCAATCCTCGATGCCCGCAAGGCTGCTTTCTTAGTCTTCTGTTATTTTCTATCTAGGCGATAATCCTGTGCACGCTACCTAGATGCAGCTCCCTAGAAAAGAGACCATTTGCACTATTTTTATTTTAAAGAAACAACAGATGAAGTTTTAATTACCAGATAAAATTTTATTTTTGCACTTGATACAAATTTCTCATGTTCTAAGATAGATACACCAATTTTCTGAATCAAAATGCTACACGGTGCTCATGACCCCAAAGGACCATAAGCTAAGCCATGACTAATATCTATACTTGTACACTGCATAATATAACATGAAAATGCAGAAACATGTACTGAATGGCCATAAGGTTCAAATCTGAATAAACACCTGATAAGACAATGTCTGAAAATGGTATAATAATACCAAAATAAATCAGAAATAACTGTCTGACATGCTATAGTCTAAAAAGCCTCTAAACTATCTAAATAAGGAGTTGAAGGTACATGTCCCCAACTAACTCCATCTAGCAACTGAACTAAAATAGTAAATGAAGCAATAATCACATCGTCCTCGAATGAGAAGGATTCACTGCAAACTCTGAACACTGAATGCTACTACTAATCTGGAGCTCGTGCCTCTGAACCTATGGTGTAACATAAGAGAAAGCACCATAGAGCAAATGCATCAATACGTCTGAATGTAGTGAGTATATGAGTGAGGTAGGCTAAATGCAAAGGGTTAGATGCATGAATAATACTAACTGATATGAACATAAAAATACATACATGCATATGTAACTGTAACTGAACTTGTGGAGATACTGACTACTGAGTCTGAATACTGACAATATGAGTGTACTGATACTGAGATACTGAATAGATGAATGACTATTTTTGACAGTTCAAATTATGAAGAACTGGTCTGATTGACTGTGTCTAACAGTCCTGAAACTGAATACTGAGGATGTAAATCACTAATAAGTGAGGAATTGATACTGTATTACTAAATGCTGAGGAACTAGTACTATATTACTGATACATGAATAACTATATATGACAGTTCTGATTATGAAAAACTGGTCTAGTTGACTTTGTCTAACAGTCCTGAAGCTGAATACTGATATCATGAATTTTGATAACTGATGTGATTGATAACATGAGTTCTGAGAACTAATAGAACAAATAGCATAAGTGACTGTATCTGATAGTCCATAAATCTGAAGGAACTATCTGAGTTTTGTTTTATTTCTGAGTTGACTGTATCTAACAATCCTAAAATCTGAAGAACTATCTGAGTTTTTTTACTGAGACTAGGACTAAAATTGAGACTGTGGGAAGTAGTTTTGCTAACCGACATACCCAAATAATGCATATAGCTAAGTTGGGGTCCAGTCTCTGCCCCAACTGAAGGGGTGTCAATACCGCGCCACTAGTAAGGATAGCTATGAGTGACCCTTATCTGGCAGGTACTCAAATGAGAATTGTGGGAACCTTAAACTGACAAGTTAAGCCACCTCATCAATCCTAATCTGATAGGTTAATATGTCTCAACCTACACTGGATATGTAGTTCTGGAATACAAGAATGACTGCTAAGAATCACACCCTGAACTGGAAGGTGAGTTCCCATCCTTGGGTTCACTCGGTGCTAACTTCTACTCCCATCTGAAGGACACTGAACTAAATAACTAAGCTGAACTGAATAAATAAAAAGAACTTATTAGCTGAACTGATACTGATTAATTGGAATGATACTAGTAGTATTGTTCAGCAGAGCTAAACTAAGTTTATTGGATTTCGATGACTGACAAAATGTACTAAGTTCTGAGGATTGGTTGAGAGTACTGAAGTTACTGATATTAACTGTGAATACTGAGGTTACTGAGGTTACTGAGCACTAAGATTACTGAGACTATTGGACTGCTGAGATTATTGAGATTACTGAGTTTTCCTGAGTCATATGACTGACTGAATTCTATAGATCATGGCTTGACTAAGAGTATCGCGATAACATGACATGGCTCTAGGCACACAACTACATTTTTTGGGTATAAGTACCCCTAAGACTCGATGGAAGGAAACTGACACAACTTGACTTTCTTGAGTACATGACCATTAATAACGATCCATAATACATGAGTGAGGGATTTCATGCAGTACATGGTCATCATAATATCTAACATGAATAAGAATGCTTATAATCAAGTCATAAATCTCATATTATAATATCATGGGCATTCTGACAATATATACTATTCATAACAATGGCATGGAAACCATTTAAGCATAAGGAAATGGAAAACATGTAACATTTAGTTCATATTGTAATAATTTGGGGATAACTCATATGATACTTCAAAATCATGATCTAGTTCGTAGCATGGAAGGCATATAGACACACTATGAATCCATTCCCCAATCATCATGTACATTACATTAACACATATATTGCACAACAATGACAAGTGAGCTTTTTGAACATAATAGACTCCCATGAATTTATCATATAGTTCATCCCTAAGATATAATACATGATTTTTATCATTCTACGTATTTTATCAAACACCTTACATGCACAATATTGAGCATAGGTGTATAGAACAAATTAGAAATCTTGAACCACCCAAATTCATGGGTTTCCAACTAACATGCCCATACATTTCTTCGAAACACATTTAGATACCATCTTGAAATACAATTAACAACCATCAACATGAACATAATCACATAACAACATAAAGATCAGAATTTATTATTTAAAACATGGTTCTTGAGCTCCACGGATGAAAGGGATCCGTGGATGAATACAACGCATACCTTATTTCTTAATTACATGAAAATTGATGGAGACAAGTGCTTGAATTTAAATCTTTTATGAAAACCCTAGCTTGTATTCTTGAGAGGATTTTGAGATAAAGAATATGTTTTGGTGAAATAAAGGCTTAATTCCGTGTTTAGGCATTATATAGGGCTGGGAAAAGGACCATTTTGCCCTAAAAACGGACTGTTTAAGTCACCTGGACTACAACAAGTGTGGAGCACATTTTATCACACATATTAGGGTGTGCGTTGCACACCTTATCGCATACATTAGGTTGTCGTCGCACACCTTATGGCATATTTTAGGTTGTGCGTCGCACACCTTACGTTAGGCGACGTACTCCACTTTGCAAAGTCATAACTTCTTGCTCGGGTGTCAAATTTGGGAGAAATTGGTATCGTTGGAAATATAATTCAAAGATATTTCATTTGATATATAGTACCCCCTCTAATTCAATATATACAAAGAGTTATGACAGATTGAAGTTGACCTAACTTTTAACGCTTACTAAAACTTGAACGATAGGAAAGCTTTCAACTTGTACTTGAGTTAGGGAACCTCTATGATATAAATTCATGCTCAAATAGATTCCCACACTACATAATTGATTAAAATACTAAATTTACATAGGATTCGAGGCTTTTGAAATGTCTACACATAGGAATGGCAGATTTTCATTCTAGTCCAAAATGTGGGGTATTACAGTTTCATCGGTCAGATTCGCTAGAAGTTACTTTCTACCCTATATATCCTCTTCAATTAGCTCTTATATGATATAGTTTTTCATCAACCACCTATTTTCCCTCAAAGTCATTCTTCTACCATACCTTCTGGTATATAATCATCACCCCGAGCAACCCAACCATATAAATTTAGGCTAGGGAAATAACTATATTGATTTCATTCTTGGTTGAAGTAGTAGGAGGCTTTGAAGGCCCTCTCAGGGTCCAATGCACCCTAAAAGTTAATCCAACCACTATTGAATATCTTTACAATGCCACCAAAACTAGATCCCTTCATAATGCTTGACACATAAACTTGAGCAACAACCAACATTAAATCTTAACAGGGTATCAGAACCATATTCAAGGTCCCTCAACCTTATCAGTTTGGACCTACCGAACTTAACTATAAAATTACAGATATCTTGTTTGAATGATTAATGACTAATCGGTAAAAATATCATTCACAAAATCAGTGTACTCTATGTGTGTTTCCCATGATAACATTATCAGTAATACATACCTGCCACATATAAAGTGGTTTCATCTGCAAATATCTTATTCCTCCGAACCCATCTTTACTACAGCTTCTTTTGTTGGTCGGGTAAAAGTTGATCAACTTTCAGTTCCTTATATCTATAAAGAAGAGGGAAAAAATTGATATCACAAAAAAAACATTATCAATCTGTTACAATGTATGTGGAGTCTGTTGTAACAGGTGTGCATCCTGTTGCATCAGATGTGGAGCCTGTTGCATCAGATGTGGAGCCTATTGCAATAGATGTGGAGTCTGTTGGAATACACCAAACCAGCCTTGTTGGTGGTTTGATTTGTTCCAATAAATGCTTCGTCTATTACAACATCAATAACAGCATAACCTATAAATAAATAATAAATAAAAAAACATCAACAACAAAGAAACAACATTATTTGTTCCAACACCATCAACAACATCATCAATAGCAAAGAACAAACATCCTTTGTTCTAACACCATCAAAAATACCACACCCAAGTTCCAACAATGCCAACCCCATCAACAATATCAATAACAGCATCAATAACAAAGAAACAAGTAAAATACATAAAAGAAAATGATACTGCCAACAAGGCTTTTAAACTTCTTCCAACAGATGACTTTTTTGCATAATGTAATAAAAATCCTCGATTCGTTTATTCAACACTTAAAATTTCCTTCAAAATTTACAAATAAATATAATATGGGTAAATGGTAGTAAAATAAAAATATATATATAAATAATTTGCAAAGAAGACGAGAATGAAAGAGCAATAGTGAACCATATCTTAATGTCAAAAGGGGATCAAAATAGCAATTTCAGTCGTCGAAAGATATGGATCGATTTAGATTCAAAAGGATCTTTATGAGAAAGAGATGATAAAAAGGAGAAAAAAAGTTGTGATAATCCTAAAGAGGAAAGAAAGAAAAAGATGAGTGATAAATAAAATAAATTTAGGATTGAAGGAGAGATGAGATAATTCTAGATATATTAGGGGTTTCAATATTCATTATTAATATTCATTAATAATTTGAGGGTACGAGGAAGATGAGTGATATTAAAAGACAAGATAAGACTACTCAATAAGATTTTTGAGTTATCCAAGAAATATTTTTACCACCTTTGGTAGTACTACTTTATCTATTTGGACAAAATCTTGCTTTAAAATTAAAATAAAAAATATTTTCAATTAAATATGTCATCTGTTGCAACAATAGCAATATCTATTTGAAAAATCCAAATAGCTCAGCCATCTGTAACAACAGATGCAAATGTTCATTTGATAATTAAATCAGCTATGTCATCTGTTATAACAGATATCAATATTTGTTTGAAAATCTCCAACAACTCAGTCATCTATCACAATAAATGCAAATGTCTATTTAATAATTAAATCAGATATGTCATCTATTGCAATAAATATGAATATCTGTTTGAAAATTTCTAACATCTCAGTCCTTTATTGCAACAGATTTCATTGTAATTAATTTAGGTGGAACTAGGGATGAATGAAGAATTTCATAGGGTCAACTATAACTTCAATTGAGTTTTTGCAATTATATGGTGTTGGTATTGCATTCATCCCAACCCTAGTTGTAGATCGATCACTCTTGAGTTGAAAAGATTCTCATTAACTTAATGTTAATATAGTAACTAAATTAATTTAGGTAAAACTAGGGATAAATGAATGAGTTCATAGGGTCAACTATAACTTCAATTAAGTTTTTGCAATTGCATGGTGCTAGTATAGTGTTTATCCCGACCCGAGTCGTCGATCGATCACTCTGAGTTGAAAAGATTCTCATTAACTTAATTTTAAGCTAGTACCTAAATTGATTTAGGTGGAACTAAGGATTAATGAATGAGTTCATAGGGTCAACTACAACTTCAATTGAATCTTTGTAATTGCATGGAGTTGGTATTGCATTCATCCCAACTCGAGTCGTCGATCGATCACTTTGAGTTGAAAATATTCTCATTAACTTAATGTTAAGATATAACCTAAATTGATTTAGGTAGAACTAGGAATGAATAAGTTCATAGGGTCAACTACAACTACAATTGAGTCTTTGTATTTACATGGTATTAGTATTGCATTTATCTAGATCCGAGTCGTTGATCGATCACTCTGAGTTGAAAAGATTCTCATTAACTTAGTGTTAAGCTAGAACCAAAATTTAGTTTGCTATAACTAGGGATGAATGAGTTTATAGGGTGAACCATAACTTCAATTGAGTCTTTTCAATTGTATGGTGTTGGTATTGCGTTCATCCCGACTTATTCATTGATTGATTACTCTGAGTTGAAAGAATTCTCATTAAATTAATGTTAAGCTAGCATCTAAATTGATTTTGGTAGAACTAAGGATGAATGAGTTCATAGGGTCAACTACAACTTCAATTGAGTCTTTACAATTTCATGGAATTGGTATTGCGTTCAACCCGATCCGAGTCGTCGATCGATCACTCTAAGTTGAAAAAATTCTTATTAGCTTAATGTTAAGATAGCACCTAAATTTATTTTGGTATAACTAAGGATGAATGAGTTTATCGGGTCAACTACAACTTCAATTGAGTCTTTGCAATTGCATGGTATTGAATTGCGTTCATCCCGACCTGAGTCGTCGATCGATCACTCTGAGTTGAAAATATTCTCATTAATTTAATATTTTAAAACCTATACCTTTTAAAAATTTAAAAATTAATTAACATCAATTCAGACCAAATCAACAATTTTAAAACTTGTCATTCTTTTCCAAAATTACAAATCAACCCATACAAATCATCTATTTATGTGAAAAACTTTTCCTCATTTCAAATCTCAAGTTCTCGCTTTTCTCTCTTTCTCTCTTAATAATAAAAACAACAACTACTCAACATATTGCTCAACCATCAAAATAAATTGATTTTCTTTCCAGTTCTCACCACATAGTTGTTATTTTTGACTTCATTCTCAATTGTATCCATCATTTTCTCTATCTTCACAGGTAACAGAGTTTAATAAGAGTTATACATTTGTTCTTTATTCTAAAAATTATTGTCTTTTCGTTAATGATGAAAAAGTTGACTTTTAGTTGTATTATCTTTGAGAACGGATTAATAATTTTGAGTTTTGATGCTAAAAATATTGAAAGCACCCAAGAAAACCCTAGTTTTTGTCGCAGTTTTTATTTACCGTCATAGTATTTTTGTATGGTGTTTGTGGTGTTGTTGGTGGCTATTGTTGGTGGTGTCGGTATTTATAGTTATGGTGGTGGTGTCGGTGGTCTTGGTGTTAGTATTGCTGGCATTAGTAGTAGTATTGGCGGTATTGGTATTGGTGGCATTAGTGATGGTCTTAGTGGCATTGGTGTTGGTTCTGGTGGCATTTGTTGTGGTGTTGGTGGTGGTCTTGGTGGTACATCTATTGCAACATGTGGAAGATCTGTTGGGAGATATTAAATAGGTCTTCAAACAGATTCCCCATCTGTTTCAATTAATGGGTTATCCATTGGAGTATTTTTTTTGTAATGTGGCGTATAATAGTTTATTAAAATTTGTCTTACCTTTTTTAAAAAAAAATTATTCAGACATCAAATGTTTTGTATTTCTTGTTTTTCTATTGTTTGTAGTTAAAAAATATCTCCCAAAAGAAAAAAAAACTGAAACCAAAAGTAGATCAACATCTGACCACCCAACAAAAGGCTAGAGTATACATAGATTTGGAGGAACTTCCTTAGTTAGGGAAAAATGAAGCTGAGGAATGTGAGAAATCTTTCTCACCAATGGGGTGTGAATTAATATCGAAATCCAAGCATGATACTGTCAAAACCATTAGTATCGATAGATTTTGAGTTGCGATGTTGATGGATCACCCTAAAAAAGTAACTAGAGATCTTGTATTTAAATGTTAGTTGGGGAAATATTTTGATGAATTTAGGGGTATTATGAAGAATGAAACCATAGACGAATTTTTTAAGAGGAGCTGTTTTGCGTACTTTCTTATGTTGCCTGAGGACCACACTCTATTTTTCCAAATGAGCATGGTATATGGTCTTCTCAAGCGCAGGATCAAGTACGCGGGGGATAATAAAGATTTGAAGGAAGGCAAAAAAAGATGGATGAAATCTAGATTAACTACTGTGGCATGCCAATTTGTTTTGGATTGAAAGAGTTTACCATAGTGATGGGCTTGAGATGCGATCGTCCAGAAGAACTTCTCATCAAGGAAACACCCCACATAGGGTCCAACAAATGCAAGGAAAAAAAGATGGGTTGGTGGGCATTGTTGGATGACGTAGCTACAAAGCGGGGGATTTGATGGCAGATCTCAAGGATAATTTGTTGTCCATTCCCTTTTATTGGCAAGAGATGTTAGGAAAGTCATAGAAAATGATTTGTTGTTGCTTTCTGATGAATTTGAGAAATTCAACGATTATACCTGGGGATATGACAACTACCACTTGACTATCCAATATTTACTAACAAAGCTATCCACAGGTACTATCACATTATATGACTTTTCTTGGGTTTTCATGGTAAAATCGATCATTATTTTTACTCATCCATTAATTTATATTGAATATAGTTATTATGACTTTATTTCATGCTTTCTGTTTACATTTTAATGCTTAGGCATTTGAAGCCATTCCTCCTCTCCGAAAGTAGGTAATTGATTACCCAGATGAGGTTTCTCATCCAAGGATCCTTAGGTGGTTGGTAGCAAAGAACAACCCAAAAATTAAGGAGGCTAATCTCTTTAACACTCTGGATGATGAAGTACGTCTTCTTTCAACTAAAATAATTTCCCTCAAAAAAAGATATTGAAATAGATATGCCATCTGTTACGATAGATGGGTCGTCTGTTGCAATGGATTACACGTTAACTGTAACTAGTACAACAGATAGGTAATCTGTTATGATAGAAGATCCATATTTTACAATAGATTAACCATATGTTGCTTTGGTTCCTTGAACTCAACTCAACAGATTACCCATCTACTGCAAATTATGCAACAGATGGGTAATCTGGTGCAACATATTATCAATCTATTACCATATACAGATCAGCTATTACGATAGATAGATCATTTGTTGCATAAGTTGGCTATGTTAAGATGTAACCCAACTGACTGCAAATTATTATTATATAATATGATTTAAATACCTTTTGTCTTTTTTATAGGTTGTGCATCCTTGGATCGTGCCTACTGAGCAAGAGTTTGAGATGACTTTTTTTATTACTGTAGGTCTTGTTGATACAACAACAGACCCAATAGTGGAGTTAATAAAGAAGGAAATGGCTGGAGCAACAGCCTTAAGAAGAGCAGTTAGGCAAGGTCAGTCTAATGTTGAAGCTCTTCATGACTAATCTACTGTAATAGATCCGCATACTTCTTCTGGGTGTGTTGTTGGTGGAGCTATTGATGATGGTTGCAGCCATCCTGATGTTGTTGCTGCTTCCAGTTATGATTATGAGCATGTTGGTGCTTAGGAAAAAATAAATAACCCTTTCACAGGTCTCTATCACCCCTCTTCACCGTCATGTTCTTATTTCAAATGCAAAGTATCCAAGGACAGAGAGGATAAACTCCTTAAAAAAACTAAAAGCTATTGTTGAAGCTATCAAGAATTTGAAATCTAAGAGGGGTGTCATAGCATCCAAGAAGGTGAGGGAGCCATACACTCCTACAGCGACGATTTAGAGGAAGAAAGAGCAATTAGCCAAGTACTCTCCAATCGGAAATTCAAAAAAATTGCAACTCTTCCTACTCCAAGAGTTATTGAAGTTCAGGAGCCACTGAAAAAGGTGGACATATACATGGCACTTGGCTACGAAGAAAAGAAGGAACTACAAAAAATCATGACTGAAAAGACAAAAGTTCCACAAGAATACACCATGCATTTATTTGGTGCCCAAAACTTCACAAGTATGACAAATGTGCGTGAGTTGTACATGGAGAATGTAAGTTTACATTTGCTAACCTAGCCTTCCTATCTACTCTATGAAAAATAAGCTATGCAACAGATCTGTAATCTGTTTCAATAGCTGGGTATTATGTTGCAACATAATACACATTTATTGCATAAATTGCGTTAGCTAGGTAATCTGTGAATTGATTTAGAGAACCCTATGCAACAGAATCTTTCCACTGTATTTTTCTTCTTTACAGTTACTAACCTATTTAAAAATTGTCTTCTTATACCACAGTATGTTGATGAAATTCTCTGCCTCATGAGGGGTAGTCAATTAGCGTACCCAGATGCTTATATGATGATGATAGGATAATGAAGCTCAACTTCTATAACAATTTCAAGAGTAGGTACAATACTCTCCATAATCAAACTGGTCTCAGTGGTTGGGGAATCAATAAGTTAGTTTCTACATTCAAATGGGATAAAGACATGATTAACTATGGCAGAAGGAAGAAGCCATATCCACACGGCAAGAGCTGGACCAAGGCAAGGAGAATCCTTGCAGTCATGAACGTGGAAGATTAAGGTTTATGACTTCAACTTACCTGTCTTCAAGGAGGCCAATTTTTTAACCCACGTGCAGCCACTCTTGAATTTGTTCCATAATTTATTCATACATAGTAAAATGATGGATCATTTTCCATCGGAAGTCTTGAAGAAGGAATAATGGGATTTTGAAGGTCGAAATAAGAATATCCACCTTTAAAAAAATAATCCGGTGCCGCGTGCGGGTCGTACTCGCTTGCATATATTGAGTGCTTTCTGACCGATATAGAAATGGCCGATCTGTGCGACACCGTTGTGCAAAAGATGCAAGAGGTCTAGGCTTATGTGGTACTGACTAAATGCTTGGAGCCCGTGTATAAAAAAGAATATGTACAAAGACAAAAATGAATATGATAATAATTTTTTATTTCAAGCCACTTTGTTCGCTTAACATTGTAGTGACAATTTTTTTTTATGTCTGACGAAAGTTGAATTTTTATAATACAACAGATTGTCTATCTGTTGTAACAGATATCATACCTATTGTGACAGATTGATTATCTGTTGTAATAGGTTGGTCATCTGTTGCATTAGGTAGATATTTCTATTTGTCTGTCACAACAGATATACAATTTTTTGCAACATATAATCTATTTGTTGCAACTGATGGTAATCTATTGGAACAAATCAAAAAAGTAGGAAAACCTATTATATAATTTCCAGCAGATGACCTACATGTTGCAACATATGTCTAAATCTGTTTGAGAAGATATGTCCTCTATTACAACAGATGTATTATTTGTTGTGATATTTGAATCTAGTATTCCATTTCAATTAACAAGTTCAAAATTAAGGATTAAATTATATTCATAGACAACATAAAATAAATCGAGGCCTTTGAAAATTATATAAAATAACTCAACAAATAAGTGAAATGTAAAAAAATTATTATGGGTACAAATGATCTACTCTATAAGTAAATCAACAAGTTTACCAAGGAGGATATATTATTACATTGACAAACTCAAGCTATAAAGATCTACTTAATATGGACAAGTTGTTCTTCATCGGTGCTACGGAATTCGGCTTTGGCCGTCGTAGATCTTTGATGTAGCTTGTGCACGGTTTCTAAGATTTTGTTTCTCCTTATTTCCATAAAAGAGCAGCATATCCTTGTCGGAGTAATCCAGCATTAAGTCCATCATTTGATACTTGTAATCCATCACTCAAATACTTGGCGTAAGCGACAACAAAAAGACTGCAATCCTTGCATTTTAAAAAAATAGATAATCCATATCTTGCAGTTCATGTAAGCGTTGTGAAATTTATGAAATAAAACTAAATCATGATACTTATACTTACAAGCTACCAATGGTTTATTGAGCAATTCCTTAAACATATTGTACATCAAATGGATTACCCATTTTATCACGGTATGCTTCAATTGTTGACCAATCAGTATGAATCTTTTGGTCAAAAAAGCCACTCATATCAAGGTAAGTAGGAAATATTTTGGCCAGCTTTTGTATCTCAGACGATGGCTCAGAACGTCTCCTTCATGACATCTAGTCATAAACTCGGATGCGCCACTCTTTTAGAATAACAACAGCCAACACCCGATGGAATTCATCACGACAATTGATTTAGATATACACTTCATCGACTAAATGCCAAGGTAAGCTAGTCGGAATGCTAAAACCTTTGATGTTGTTGATTAAGCATTTCTCATTTAGAGAAACTTCCAACTGTTGTTGACAATACCTATCGTAGAAATTATTGATGTAAATTTTGAACAAACAATTGACTGTCGTATATCTATATTGTTCTTGAGTTTGCAACTTGGCCGTCTTTCAGAGGTAGTAAAAAATGACATTGATGTGCTGCACATATTATCAAACATTTTAGATTACGTGATGAAAAAATAATACACAAATGCAATTATATAGAGTATTAATTAATAGTAATATGTATGGCATTTAAACCTAATCATTCCAGCAAGTCTAGGGAAGTGACATCAAATAAAACCAATTCTTCATTTTGGGTGTGAAAAACCAAGACTCGATTCATTCACTTTGTAATGTTTGTCACTTTATTTTATACATGATGATTTATATGTGTTAATGTCATGTTTTTACAATAAGAATTGTATCAATCAATATCTGTAAAATTGAATTATGTACTTGTCGGCATGATGCTTTAATAGCCCATTGGTAATCCATTCTGAATAGTCGTTGATTAACTTTGTTAGTTTTTTGGAGCCTCGTCCGAGATGTTGAACCTTTCAAATGGGTAATTCTTTAGTTCTCCCGAACTGACAGCTCCACTTTTTCTTCTTCTTTGGAAGCAGCTTATGGATTCTCAACTGTGATATTATGCTCTTCAGCAGTAGCTTCTACTATGACATCCTCTTGGAAAGCTAGAATTATCAATGCTAATTACAGATATACAACAGATTGACTATCTGTTACAACATATGAGTCTTACGTTGCAATAGATGGATCACCTATTAGGACAAATTCGAACAGATAGAATAAAGCGGTACTATAATTTTGAACAGATAACACATTGTTGCAACATAAGGCTGATTTGTTAGTCTAAATTTAAACAGTACAAAAATCTATTTAATTTGCTGAAATAGAAAAACATATGTTGAAATAAATAACGCATCTGATGCAACAAGTTAGACAATAGTTGCAACGAATTTATATATCTGTTTGATAATTTTCAGCAGATATATCATCTGTTGAAACAGATATGTGCCTATTTGTTTGTTGGAATAAATGATATACATTCACCTTCTTCATCTTATGTTGCTCTTCTGTGACCCTTGTACATTGAACAATGGTGCAAAACAAAGACAGAGGCGTTGCAATTTTGCTTTTTTTTTATACTTAATGATGCCCTGGAAATATCTTTCCTTCTCCTCTTAGCCACCTTGATCTCTAGTAGAGTGTATGTATATGAAATCCTCTTTGATGGAATGACACCACTCTTAGATGTTACTTCCTTCACAAAAGCAGTTAGTGCATTAATAGTATTAATCACTCCATCTTGTTTCGCCTTGTAGTCTTGACATTTGCATGCAGAACATTTGCTTGAAGTGGCAAAATCTGTATAACTAGTATGATCATAATCATAATGGCTTGTTGTTTCAAAAACTGTAAGAGGAGCATCATTACCCCCAACAGTAGCACCACTACTACCACCACTACCATCATCAACAACAACAATCCCACCCTTTAAAATTGTTTTTCTTGTGATGGTTGTTGCTCAAAATAATTCCATTTTTATTCTATCAATGACCTTAGGGTCCGATAAAGTTTGCACAGACCATAAAGTAAGAAAATGGCATCTTCAACTCTCGATTGGTCGGAACAAGCCACGGATGGATAATCTAAAATAAATCAGTACATATATTAGAATGATGATGAAATCATTTAAAATAATCATCAACTAAAATAAAAACTTGATTATAATTAGACTTACTACTTTCTTTAGGGGATTGAAAAGATAAATTTTTTTTGTATTTTTATCAGTTTTGACCGACAACCATCTCACGATTCTTGGACAGGAAACTTCTTCCTGGTAGTTCACTTGTTGTTTCAAATAAGAAATGACTTCAAATGCCCAAGCCTATAACATACCAACAATAAAACAAAAGCAATATTGAATAAAAAAAAAATGAATCATATCATAATAAAAGAAATATTTACCATGAAAGCCCATGGAAAGCCATATAAGTTGACTGTCTTTGGAGTTAACGGAGTCAAAAAATATTTAACAGTCATTTTGAAGCTTTCATAATTCCAACGATAGCTGTTAAAGGCCTCAACATCCTCGGAGAGATTTATTAAATCGAAGCTTATGTTGTTGTTAATGTCTCTCGCGCAAAGAATATTATGTACAAACCAAACCAAGAACAATGATTGCTTGTGCTTCTTTGAAAGTGTTTTAACTTTCAACGCTTCTATCAAATTTTTATTTTTGAAGCTTGGACCAACAATAGACACTAGGTCATCACGATCACTAGACTTGCCTTTGCCTTTTTTGGGTATGTAGGATACTTTTTTAAGGTTAGAGTAGGTATAACTTGAGAAAGAGGAAGAGGATAACATCTTAGTCTAGTAAATATGACAATCTCATTCTAACCAAAACAAACAGGCTTGTCATAGTAATTTATCCACACCTCATACATCTTATCTTTGTTTTCATACATAAACCTATGCTTGAGAACATAATATACCATTTTTATTTGGAAACGAGCATTGTTGTCGTCCACTAAATCAAGATATTTCAAAAGTAGCTTTCCCTGAAATAAGAATCCAATTTTTATTCTCGAAGTATTTTTCTGAAGGCGTCGATAGATTTTTCCATTGCTGACTTAACACCGAAATCACTCGATAAATCTGTGTTACCATCGCACTGCATTCTCACAGGATAACGATCAATGCTAAAGGTTTTGTCCAACTCTTCAATAGAAGGGCTATTAGCATTTGGATCATCTATTTTGAAACATTCCTCCTCCCCGTGTTCATTATCTTCTGCTCCTAATTGAGATAACGCTTGTAAAGCAAGCTCATAGAGTGGTTGATATAGCCTAGCTGCTTCAGTTGTTCCTTTACTTGAACTTGATACAGTTTCTTTTCTTTTGGAAGCCATATTATCTTGAATTAACAGGAACATAAAATAGATTATAATTGATCAATGCATCATTAAAAAGGGATAACAGTAAATCTAATATGCAAACAGTAAAATAATAGTTCCAACATACCATACATCTATTACTCCAGGTATGTTATCTGTTCCAACATATAACTGACCTGTTGCAACAGAAGAGTAAACCATTGGAAAAAATAAAAATAAATCACTCATATGTTGCACCAGGAAAGTTATCTATTGCAACATATAACTAACCTTTTGTAATGGATGAGTAATTCATTGAAAATAATAAAAATAGATCACTCATCTGTTGCACCAAAAATGTTATCTGTTGCAACATATAACCAACTTGTTGCAATAGATGAGAATTTCGTTGGAAATAATTAGAACAGATCACTCATTTGTTGCACCAGGTAGCAACAAATATCCTACTTGATACAACAGATGAGTGATCTATTCTTATTATTTCCAATGGATCACTCATCTGTTGCACCAGGTAGGATATCTGTTGCAGAATATAACCAACCTGTTGTAGTGGATGAGTAATACGTTGGAAATAATTATAATAGATCACTCATTTGTTGCACCAGGTAGGTTATCTGTAACAGCATCTAACCGAACTGTTGCAGCGGATGAGTAATTCATTGGTGATAATAAAAATAGATAACTTATCTGTTGTACCAGGTAGGATATATGTTGCATCATATAAGCAACCGATTGTAGCGGATGACTAATCCGTTGGAAACAATAAAAATAGATCACTCATCTGTTGCACTAGGTAGGTTATCTATTACAGCATATAACCCATTTGTTGCAGCGGATGAGTAATCCGTTGGAGATAATAAAAATAGATCACTCATCTGTTGCACCAGGTAGGATATTTGTTATAACATATAAGCAACCTTTTGCAGCAGATGAGTAATCCGTTGGAAACAATAAAAATAGGCCACACATTTGTTGAAACAGATCACTCATTTATTGCCAAATGAGTTATCTATTGGATCTATATTGTTTAGATTTCTTCCAAACAGAAGAGTGGTCTGTCGCAACAGATGAAAGATTTGTCGTGTTTATCTATTGCATTAGATGTTTAATCTGCTGTATTAGATATTACATCTATTGGATCAGATGGTTAATCTGCTCCATCAAATGGTTAATCTACTGTATGAGATGGTTAATCTGTTGCATCAAATGGCTAATTTATTGTGTCAGATGGTTAATCTATTGCGTCAGATGGTTAATTTGTTACATTAGATAGTTAATCTGTCGCGTCAACACTTTTACCAAGAAAAATAATAAATCAACCTTGCAACACCAACACAACACACGCACACTAAAAACATCAACAGTGACCAAAAATCTCGAACAAACCAAAATAATAGTTTGACAACAAGAACTACAATAATAATAAAAAATTATATTTCACACCGAAAAGAGTTGAGAAGAAATGCCAGATATTAGGATTTTATTCAGTCCATATTTTAAATTTAAGCAAGAAATATTAAAATTGTTAACTAATAGAGAAGTTGGCTCAAGTAATAATTTTTTACCTGTAAAAGAAGAAATGGGATGATGAAGAACTCGAAGTTGTTGTCGCCGGAGAAGTTGGCTCAAGTATCTCTATTTCTTCACGTCGATTAACGATTGAAATTCGACAAAGAACTTACCCAGTTATTTTTCTTCGAAGCTTGAAGGGAAAAATTTTGCAGAGCTATTGGTTGGGAGATAGTCGAGAGACTGTCGAGAGAGAGAGGAAAGAGATGGCTGATTTAGAGAAAAGAGATATGGTTTGATTTGCATTTTTGAAAAGATTAAAAATATTTAAAAATATTAATCAAGTCCACAATTAACTTAATCAAGTTTTCTAATTATGTTTGACCCTTTAAGTTGGTCAATGTCAGCAATTCTTTATTCAAGACTTAAAAAACACCTTTCCTTCAATTTTCTCTACTCCTCGAAGTAGAAGTTTTAGAGGCTTTCATGGATATCATGGTAGACTAGTGCAGGAAGCCTTGCAGTGTTCAGGTAGTGGGTGTTGACACCCAATTTTGGCTCTCTCTTTTTTCATTAATTATTTTTTTGATACTTCTTGGCCCTAAATAATTTTTCAAAATAAATTCATATTTTAATTTTTATGAATTTTGAAAAAAATGTGAAAAAGGTATTATTTTTCCCTATCATGTTTCAAGATATTTTAACTAAATATAATTAGTGATTTAACATACAAAATCGCACAGAAAATTACTTTTGATAATCACATTTGTATTTTTCTTTAATTTTATTTTCAAATGATATATTGTGACTCTATATATATATACACATATATTTTGTTGTATACATTACATTTAAAAATTATCAAACTAGATGCTATACTAAATTATTTATATAATTTATATATGTATATACTAAAAATAATTTTTTGGGTAGTAGGAATTATTGATAAATTCTCTTTTGAGAGAAAAAGAGTATTTGGGCCAACAATAATTCAGTTTCAATTTTTATCATTCAAAGCCCACTTTTTATTCACAATTACAGCCCAAAGAGGCCCAAAAAATAACCCAAAACCCGATCCAATACCCATTTCCACCTCATCCATCCACTTCAGACCATACCCACCAATCGATGCTACCACGTCAACTATATATATATATATATATATACACACTCTGTCCGTCCCAAATTGAGATGACACATTGATTTAGAAAAATAATTAATAACATGCCTAGTTTATCACAGTACCCCTATTAAATGATGTTTACATTTTAATTTGAAGAAAAAATAATTAATGCAAAGAGTAAAACATGAAAAAAATTTTATCTCTTTTTGATTAATGAAAAAAGACAAGTAAAATGGAAAATTAAATTAAAAAATTTAAGACCTATTATAAACTAATAAAGAATAAAGAAGAAGAGTAGAGAGAATAGAGAGAGTGATTCTTATTTTTTCTCTTGAGGATGAGAGATCATAAGATTGTAAATGCAATGAACAAAACCTCTCTATTTATAGGGGAAATTTACTCCTAGTCTGAGTGGAAGACGGATGCTTCAAATCCTAATAGATATCAAAGTAGATCTTGATAGATCTTGATAGACATTCACTATAATATAAATACATTTATAACACTCCCCCTTGAATGTCTAATTGGTAGATAATGTGCCTCGTTAAAACCATACTAGAAAAAACTCAGTAGGAAAAAAATCTAGTGAAGGAAAAAGAGTACACATCTCTAATAATACGTATTTCAGCTACCTCATTAAAACCATTACAAGGAAAACCTAGTGGGACAAAACCTCGTAAGGAAAAAAGAGTACAACGCGTATTAACTCCCCATGATGAGAACATCCTTGACCTTTGCATCTCGATCTTGTGCAGTATTTTCTTGAAAGTTGCGATTGGAGAAGATTTGATGAATAAATCAGTCACATTGTTAATAGAACGAATCCGTTGCATGTTAATATCATCAATCTTTTGTAGTTCATGTATGTAGAAAAGCTTTGGAAAAATGTGCTTCGTTCTATCTCCATTTATGAATCCTTCCTTAAGATGTGCTATGTATGCTGAATTATCTCTGTATAAAATTGTGGGTAGATTGTCATATTTCACACCATATTTTTCTCGAATGAGATATATCATGGATCTCAACCATACATATTCTCAGCTTGTTTCCTGAATAGTTATTATCTCAGCATGATTCGATAAATTAGCTACGATAGACTGCTTTGTATATCTCCAAGATATAGCAATACCACCACATCTGAGCACATAGCCTATTTGAAACAGAGCTTTATGCGGGTTAGATAAGTACCCAACATCAGGATGACCAACAAGATCGGGACTGCAATCTTTAGAATAAAACAAGCTCATGTGTTTTATCCCATTTTGATGTCTCATAGTAGGAGCAGAAATATACCTTGCTAACAAATTGACTGTAAAGGCTATAGGCCTTGTAGTATTTGCAAGGTACATGAGTGCATCAATTGCACTAAGATATGGTACTTCATAACCAATCTAATTCGATATATTTTGAATTTCAGCAAATAATCTATTTCTTTAAAAACTCTCCAAGAGTTACAATGATGTTCAACCAATAAGCTTATACAATATAAGGATTATAAATAAGTTTCCTAGAAATTTTTATATGCTTCAAGCAATTTGAATCCTTAAAAGTTTTCACATAAGTTTTGTCAAGTGACAATATACAACATTTCATGAGTAACATCTTCAAGTGTCTGGACTGCAAATCAAATAAGTTTTATACTTACCAAAATGTATCTTTTCATGTCACTTGATAAATGTTTCTATGTCAGGATGCTTAAATAAATATAGAATTAAGATCCTCATAATATTTCACAATATTACGCCAATATTGTGTCAAAGATATTGATAATATATCATTTAGTATCAGTTCACAATGCGACATAACATTTTGAGATCTCATCACTTCATTATTTTTAGGTACATGAACCTTTCATAAGATTTCATGAAGTGTTATGTCATAGGATCTTCAAGATCTCATTGTCTTCTTATTATGATTATTTGCTCCTTATTTTTCAAGGACTATTTCATTTGAAACCGATTAGTCTACCACGCTTTACGCATGTATAGACTTTGTCCTTTAGGAACACAAAATAAGAGCACTTGCGCTTAATATGAGATGCTTTCGGCATTTGACTTGAATTATCTTTTAGATGAGGATCTGGTGATAATTCCTAATATATTTCATAGCGCTTATAATCTCCCCTTTATGTTAGGAAAACTAACATACATCCTCCACTTCTTTGAGGAATCCTTCTTTGTGCATTATGGTATATTCATTAATCGTATATCACACATCAAAATTATTAGATAAAATAATTGGTTCCCGACCTTGAACCAATTAAAAGGGAAGAAATAATCATAATTTATTGGTCTAATGCATACAAGTGTTATTGTATGTAACATATCATATTTCATACCAACACATGAAGCTTTGTTCTCATTAGCAATGATTTAGCTATTTATCAAAGGCATTCAATGCCAAACCATCATCATCAAGATAACTTTCTTGATTGCACAATTTGAAAATTATGCTCTATTTATATTGAACAAAAAACTTTATGAATGTCAAACGTAGGTTGACCATGAATGTATATGTGATCATCTTATTGATGCATCTTTTCACCATATCACATGATAGGTGAATGAGCCCTTATTCACCTTTTATATTTTTTTGATTTAAGGAATTCAATCCCAACATTAGTTGGTCCAACCAACTTATCATGAGAACAAATGATATAAACAATTCTCTAAGAATCTTCTAGTTCTTCAATACATGTCTAATATTCAATATGCACATCTTCGAGATGTCACAATCGTTCATATCAATTTATGAATTTTTATTCCAGTAAACTCCAAGTTTACCATGACATGTACTTTTTTTTTCTTTAGTAAATTTTAGATTTACTATTACATGAATAAATTTTAGATTTACTACTTTAGAAGTAGATTTCAAAACAACTCTTTTCAGTTATTAGATTTCAAAATAACTCTTTTCAGTTATTCTGCCTCATTCGGAGGTGAGTTGTGATACCATCACAATCAAGTACATGTTTGCATTAATAAGATTCTCATTTCCCAGGAATGGAATATAATCGTGTCTTAAGCTTATCAAATTATGATAACTTATAACCTCTTTCAAGATTTTGCTACTTTAGAAGCAAATTGAGGCATACGCATACATATGATGTAGAGAATTTTTGTCTATCATATCTTATGATCATAATATGCGTGTGAAAATATCATCACTTTTGATGATCATAATCATATTGTCCCTTCACGCATATATTTGTTCATTTAATCACTTGTCTTCTTCTAGGCATATTATACATTGCGACCATACACACCTCAAAAATGAAGTAAGTTTTCATATTTCAAATTTATCATATATTATTATCACATTCAATTCATGGAATGGAGCATATTTAAAGGGTCGAATTTCAAACTTTTCATCAAACACCCATTATTTTGCCTTAGCCATCACAATATCATCAATATGGTGCATTGAGATTGAAACTCAATATTTGATCCATATAAAGAAGTCTTAGGCATGAATCGATGAGACTTGAACCCAACATATTATCATCTTTTTTGATAATATTGTTCTTGAGGAATAAATTTAAAATATAAAGGGTTCCAAACCAATTATTTTTCCTCAAATCCAACAATAATTATATCATTAATAGAAAAATATAAATAACATAAGGAATTACTAACCTTGACCTTTAGATTTATAATCTCACCTTATTTGGCAGAGTCTTGTGCTGATAACATGTTATAAACTAATAAAAAATAAAGAAGAAGAGTAGAGAGAATAGAGAGAGTGATTCTTATTTTTTCTCTTGAGAATGAGAAATCATAAGATTGTAAATATAATGAACAAAGCCCCTCTATTTATAGAAGAAATTTACCCCTAGTCTGAGTAAAAGACGGATGCTTCAAATCCTAATAGATATCAAAGTAGATCTTGATAGATCTTGATAGACATTCACTATAATGTGAATACATTTATAACAAAACGGGTAATTTGTGATGAAAAGAGTATATATTTATCTATGTTTCTTAAGTCGGAAACAATGACGATTCATATTTCAGTCAATAAAATCAATACAAAATACAACTTTTATTCCTCCTTAATAGATCAAGCATGCCAACCCCTTCCCCCAAACGCAATGTTCTCTCCAATTCTCCCTCTCTTTCATCATACTCAAATAAGAAAACATAAAACTCTAGTCGTCGGCCTTCACTATCATGCGCGAATCTCCTATTTTTCTTCTCACCCAACTCGTGAATCAGTAAAAACCAGAAAATTAAGCCCTAATTTGGTGCAACAACTCAAAATCAATTTCAAATCCATCTTTGAATCTCTAAAGTGGCCGAACATATGGATTAAAAGGTGATTCTGGGGAGAAATTCGAAATTCAAATCTTTTCTCTTCTATTTTTTTTTAATTCATAAATTAGTTATCCGCCTATATCCGCACCCCCTACAAATGGTATCAAAGCCCAGTCATTTAAAAAGTACAGCAGTGAGATATATGTTGGATATGTTAGAATTTATATGTTAGATATGTTAGAATTTATCTATGTTTATTGAATTAATTATGAGAAGACCATTTAAAAATAGAGAAGTTTTTAGAAAAATTAAAGA